>NW_026520997.1:60000-215000 GCF_024256425.1 Clarias gariepinus | reverse complement strand
ATGTTCACACTCCTGAGTTCATACATTAATTTTTTTTATTTCCTTTCAATTCTTTTTCTTTGTTTCCCCTTTTTTGTAGTTCTCCTCTCATTCTAAACACTAACACACACACACACACACACACACACACACACACCATAACACAATGTAATACATTTAACACCAATTTTGTCAGAAAGAAAATACATTCAAAGGCAAAGACATACACAACTTCTTAGAATCAAAAATACAAACGTTAAAAAAAGAAAACTTTACCATAACACACTTTAACATACGCTGTAACATACACTCAACAAAAATATAAACGCAACACCATTTCTCTCAAACATTCCAGGGTGGCCTTTTATTGTGGGCAGTATAAGGTACACCTGTGCACTACTCATGATGTCAGATCAGCATCTTGATGTGGCACACCTGTGAGGTGGGATGGATTATCTCAGCAAAGCAGAAGTGCTCACTATCACACATTTAGACTGATTTGTGAACAATGTTTAAGTGAAATGGTAATATTGTGTATCTGGAATGAATTTTAGATCTTTAAGTCCATCTCATAAAAATGGGAGCAGAAACAAAGGTTTTGCGTTTATATTTTTGTTGAGTGTACTAACACACTTTAAATCGCAGTAACACCGTACTGCACTGTAACACACTCAACAGTTATTAGAATTTCCCCTTAAATTTAGGACTAAATCTTCGTAAAAATGATTTACAAAACATCTTAGACCTAAAAACGGCTCCTAAGGTAAAAATTGTTAAGAGTAGAGAGGAGGACTTTTAAGAGGTTTAAGAGTTTCTATAGGAGAGGATAAAATGGCAGAAGGAAGAAATCTTCTCCAAACACTGGACATAAAGCTAAAAGTAAACACGGCTCTTCTGTTTTATTCTAAAATGGATTAAATTTATTTTTCCTCAGAATTCTACACCCGCCCCTTTCCTCCAGGATGCCTCAAGTGCCCTTTTTTTTATGTGTATGTGCGTATGGAGCCATGTCTTTGTCCCTCAACAATAAAATGTAACTATTAATTATGACTGCCATTGACCAATGCTCGCCACTGAGGGCAGAGTGCGCTCGTTACGAACCGGGTACGAGCTCACAAAGTGCACACACATTTTCTGCAGGCTGTGTTGTGCGGAGCTGGAGGAGAAGCGGGCAAATTAATTGGAAGGTGCAGACTGCAACAGAACAGTGAATAGGGTGTACAGCGCACACTATAGTCTATAACAACAGAACAGTGAATAGGGTGTACAGCGCACACTATAGTCTATAACAACAGAACAGTGAATAGGGTGTACAGGGCACACTATAGTCTATAACAACAGAACAGTAAATAGGGTGTACAGGACACACTATAGTCTATAACAACAGAACAGTGAATAGGGTGTACAGCGCACACTATAGTCTATAACAACAGAACAGTGAATAGGGTGTACAGCGCACACTATAGTCTATAACAACAGAACAGTGAATAGGGTGTAGAGGGCACACTATAGTCTATAACAACAGAACAGTGAATAGGGTGTACAGCGCACACTATAGTCTATAACAACAGAACAGTGAATAGGGTGTAGAGGGCACACTATAGTCTATAACAACAGAACAGTAAATAGGGTGTACAGGACACACTATAGTCTATAACAACAGAACAGTAAATAGGGTGTACAGCGCACACTATAGTCTATAACAGAACAGTAAATAGGGTGTACAGCGCACACTATAGTCTATAACAGAACAGTGAATAGGGTGTACAGCGCACACTATAGTCTATAACAGAACAGTAAATAGGGTGTACAGCGCACACTATAGTCTATAACAGAACAGTGAATAGGGTGTACAGGACACACTATGGTCTATAAAAACAGAACAGTGAATAGGGTGTAGAGGGCACACTATAGTCTATAACAACAGAACAGTGAATAGGGTGTACAGCGCACACTATAGTCTATAACAACAGAACAGTGAATAGGGTGTAGAGGGCACACTATAGTCTATAACAACAGAACAGTGAATAGGGTGTAGAGGGCACACTATAGTCTATAACAACAGAACAGTAAATAGGGTGTACAGGACACACTATAGTCTATAACAACAGAACAGTGAATAGGGTGTACAGCGCACACTATAGTCTATAACAGAACAGTGAATAGGGTGTACAGCGCACACTATAGTCTATAACAACAGAACAGTGAATAGGGTGTACAGCGCACACTATAGTCTATAACAACAGAACAGTGAATAGGGTGTAGAGGGCACACTATAGTCTATAACAACAGAACAGTGAATAGGGTGTACAGCGCACACTATAGTCTATAACAACAGAACAGTGAATAGGGTGTAGAGGGCACACTAACGTCTATAACAACAGAACAGTAAATAGGGTGTACAGGACACACTATAGTCTATAACAACAGAACAGTAAATAGGGTGTACAGCGCACACTATAGTCTATAACAGAACAGTAAATAGGGTGTACAGCGCACACTATAGTCTATAACAGAACAGTGAATAGGGTGTACAGCGCACACTATAGTCTATAACAGAACAGTGAATAGGGTGTACAGCGCACACTATAGTCTATAACAACAGAACAGTAAATAGGGTGTACAGCGCACACTATAGTCTATAACAGAACAGTGAATAGGGTGTACAGGACACACTATGGTCTATAAAAACAGAACAGTGAATAGGGTGTAGAGGGCACACTATAGTCTATAACAACAGAACAGTGAATAGGGTGTACAGCGCACACTATAGTCTATAACAACAGAAGAGTGAATAGGGTGTAGAGGGCACACTATAGTCTATAACAACAGAACAGTAAATAGGGTGTACAGCGCACACTATAGTCTATAACAACAGAACAGTGAATAGGGTGTACAGCGCACACTATAGTCTATAACAGAACAGTAAATAGGGTGTACAGCGCACACTATAGTCTATAACAGAACAGTGAATAGGGTGTACAGCGCACACTATAGTCTATAACAGAACAGTGAATAGGGTGTACAGCGCACACTATAGTCTATAACAGAACAGTGAATAGTGTGTACAGCGCACACTATAGTCTATAACAGAACAGTGAATAGGGTGTACAGCGCACACTATAGTCTATAACAACAGAACAGTAAATAGGGTGTACAGCGCACACTATAGTCTATAACAGAACAGTGAATAGGGTGTACAGCGCACACTATAGTCTATAACAGAACAGTGAATAGGGTGTACAGCGCACACTATAGTCTATAACAACAGAACAGTGAATAGGGTGTACAGGGCACACTATAGTCTATAACAACAGAACAGTGAATAGGGTGTACAGCGCACACTATAGTCTATAACAACAGAACAGTGAATAGGGTGTACAGCACACACTATAGTCTATAACAACAGAACAGTGAATAGGGTGTAGAGGGCACACTATAGTCTATAACAACAGAACAGTAAATAGGGTGTACAGGACACACTATAGTCTATAACAACAGAACAGTGAATAGGGTGTACAGCGCACACTATAGTCTATAACAACAGAACAGTGAATAGGTTGTACAGCGCACACTATAGTCTATAACAGAACAGTAAATAGGGTGTACAGCGCACACTATAGTCTATAACAGAACAGTGAATAGGGTGTACAGCGCACACTATAGTCTATAACAGAACAGTGAATAGGGTGTACAGCGCACACTATAGTCTATAACAGAACAGTGAATAGTGTGTACAGCGCACACTATAGTCTATAACAGAACAGTGAATAGGGTGTACAGCGCACACTATAGTCTATAACAACAGAACAGTAAATAGGGTGTACAGCGCACACTATAGTCTATAACAACAGAACAGTGAATAGGGTGTACAGCGCACACTATATTCTATAACAACAGAACAGTAAATAGGGTGTACAGCGCACACTATAGTCTATAACAGAACAGTGAATAGGGTGTACAGCGCACACTATAGTCTATAACAACAGAACAGTGAATAGGGTGTACAGGGCACACTATAGTCTATAACAGAACAGTGAATAGGGTGTACAGCGCACACTATAGTCTATAACAACAAAACAGTAAATAGGGTGTACAGCGAACACTATAGTCTATAACAACAAAACAGTAAATAGGTTGTACAGCGCACACTATAGTCTATAACAACAGAACAGTAAATAGGGTGTACAGCGCACACTATAGTCTATAACAGAACAGTGAATAGGGTGTACAGCGCACACTATAGTCTATAACAGAACAGTGAATAGGGTGTACAGCGCACACTATAGTCTATAACAACAGAACAGTAAATAGGGTGTACAGCGCACACTATAGTCTATAACAGAACAGTGAATAGGGTGTACAGCGCACACTATAGTCTATAACAGAACAGTGAATAGGGTGTACAGGACACACTATAGTCTATAAAAACAGAACAGTGAATAGGGTGTAGAGGGCACACTATAGTCTATAACAACAGAACAGTGAATAGGGTGTACAGCGCACACTATAGTCTATAACAACAGAACAGTGAATAGGGTGTAGAGGGCACACTATAGTCTATAACAACAGAACAGTAAATAGGGTGTACAGGACACACTATAGTCTATAACAGAACAGTGAATAGGGTGTACAGCGCACACTATAGTCTATAACAACAGAACAGTGAATAGGGTGTACAGGGCACACTATAGTCTATAACAGAACAGTGAATAGGGTGTACAGCGCACACTATAGTCTATAACAACAAAACAGTAAATAGGGTGTACAGCGCACACTATAGTCTATAACAACAAAACAGTAAATAGGTTGTACAGCGCACACTATAGTCTATAACAACAGAACAGTGAATAGGGTGTACAGCGCACACTATAGTCTATAACAGAACAGTGAATAGGGTGTACAGCGCACACTATAGTCTATAACAGAACAGTAAATAGGGTGTACAGCGCACACTATAGTCTATAACAACAGAACAGTGAATAGGGTGTACAGGGCACACTATAGTCTATAACAGAACAGTGAATAGGGTGTACAGCGCACACTATAGTCTATAACAACAAAACAGTGAATAGGGTGTACAGGGCACACTATAGTCTATAACAGAACAGTGAATAGGGTGTACAGCGCACACTATAGTCTATAACAACAAAACAGTAAATAGGGTGTACAGCGCACACTATAGTCTATAACAACAAAACAGTAAATAGGTTGTACAGCGCACACTATAGTCTATAACAACAGAACAGTGAATAGGGTGTACAGCGCACACTATAGTCTATAACAGAACAGTGAATAGGGTGTACAGCGCACACTATAGTCTATAACAGAACAGTAAATAGGGTGTACAGCGCACACTATAGTCTATAACAACAAAACAGTAAATAGGTTGTACAGCGCACACTATAGTCTATAACAACAGAACAGTAAATAGGGTGTACAGCGCACACTATAGTCTATAACAACAAAACAGTAAATAGGTTGTACAGCGCACACTATAGTCTATAACAACAGAACAGTAAATAGGGTGTACAGCGCACACTATAGTCTATAACAGAACAGTAAATAGGGTGTACAGCGCACACTATAGTCTATAACAACAGAACAGTAAATAGGGTGTACAGCGCACACCATAGTCTATAACAACAGAACAGTGAATAGGGTGTACAGCGCACACTATAGTCTATAACAACAGAACAGTGAATAGGGTGTACAGCGCACACTATAGTCCATAACAACAGAACAGTGAATAGGGTGTACAGCGCACACTATAGTCTATAACAGAACAGTGAATAGGGTGTACAGCGCACACTATAGTCTATAACAGAACAGTGAATAGGGTGTACAGCGCACACTATAGTCTATAACAGAACAGTGAATAGGGTGTACAGCGCACACTATAGTCTATAACAACAAAACAGTAAATAGGGTGTACAGTGCACACTATAGTCTATAACATCAAAACAGTAAATAGGTTGTACAGCGCACACTATAGTCTATAACAACAGAACAGTATATAGGGTGTACAGCGCACACTATAGTCTATAACAACAGAAGAGTAAATAGGGTGTACAGCGCACACTATAGTCTATAACAACAGAACAGTAAATAGGGTGTACAGCGCACACTATAGTCTATAACAGAACAGTGAATAGGGTGTACAGGGCACACTATAGTCTATAACAGAACAGTGAATAGGGTGTACAGCGCACACTATAGTCTATAACAGAACAGTGAATAGGGTGTACAGCGCACACTATAGTCTATAACAACAGAACAGTGAATAGGGTGTACAGCGCACACTATAGTCTATAACAACAGAACAGTGAATAGGGTGTACAGCGCACACTATATTCTATAACAACAGAACAGTAAATAGGGTGTACAGCGCACACTATAGTCTATAACAGAACAGTGAATAGGGTGTACAGCGCACACTATAGTCTATAACAACAGAACAGTGAATAGGGTGTACAGGGCACACTATAGTCTATAACAGAACAGTGAATAGGGTGTACAGCGCACACTATAGTCTATAACAACAAAACAGTAAATAGGGTGTACAGCACACACTATAGTCTATAACAACAAAACAGTAAATAGGTTGTACAGCGCACACTATAGTCTATAATAACAGAACAGTAAATAGGGTGTACAGCGCACACTATAGTCTATAACAGAACAGTGAATAGGGTGTACAGCGCACACTATAGTCTATAACAGAACAGTAAATAGGGTGTACAGCGCACACTATAGTCTATAACAACAAAACAGTAAATAGGTTGTACAGCGCACACTATAGTCTATAACAACAGAACAGTAAATAGGGTGTACAGCGCACACTATAGTCTATAACAACAAAACAGTAAATAGGTTGTACAGCGCACACTATAGTCTATAACAACAGAACAGTAAATAGGGTGTACAGCGCACACTATAGTCTATAACAGAAGAGTAAATAGGGTGTACAGCGCACACTATAGTCTATAACAACAAAACAGTAAATAGGTTGTACAGCGCACACTATAGTCTATAACAACAGAACAGTAAATAGGGTGTACAGCGCACACTATAGTCTATAAAAACAGAACAGTGAATAGGGTGTACAGCGCACACTATAGTCTATAACAAGAGAACAGTGAATAGGGTGTACAGCGCACACTATAGTCTATAACAACAGAACAGTGAATAGGGTGTACAGCGCACACTATAGTCTATAACAGAACAGTGAATAGGGTGTACAGCGCACACTATAGTCTATAACAGAACAGTGAATAGGGTGTACAGCGCACACTATAGTCTATAACAGAACAGTGAATAGGGTGTACAGCGCACACTATAGTCTATAACAGAACAGTGAATAGGGTGTACAGCGCACACTATAGTCTATAACAACAAAACAGTAAATAGGGTGTACAGTGCACACTATAGTCTATAACATCAAAACAGTAAATAGGTTGTACAGCGCACACTATAGTCTATAACAACAGAACAGTATATAGGGTGTACAGCGCACACTATAGTCTATAACAACAGAAGAGTAAATAGGGTGTACAGCGCACACTATAGTCTATAACAACAGAACAGTAAATAGGGTGTACAGCGCACACTATAGTCTATAACAGAACAGTGAATAGGGTGTACAGGGCACACTATAGTCTATAACAGAACAGTGAATAGGGTGTACAGCGCACACTATAGTCTATAACAGAACAGTGAATAGGGTGTACAGCGCACACTATAGTCTATAACAACAGAACAGTGAATAGGGTGTACAGCGCACACTATAGTCTATAACAGAACAGTGAATAGGGTGTACAGCTCACACTATAGTCTATAACAACAGAACAGTAAATAGGGTGTACAGCGCACACTATAGTCTATAACAAGAGAATAGTAAATAGGGTGTACAGCGCACACTATAGTCTATAACAACAGAACAGTGAATAGGGTGTACAGCGCACACTATAGTCTATAAGAGAACAGTAAATAGGGTGTACAGCGCACACTATAGTCTATAACAGAACAGTAAATAGGGTGTACAGCGCACACTATAGTCTATAACAACAGACCAGTAAATAGGGTGTACAGCGCACACTATAGTCTATAACAGAACAGTGAATAGGGTGTACAGCGCACACTATAGTCTATAACAGAACAGTGAATAGGGTGTACAGCGCACACTATAGTCTATAACAGAACAGTGAATAGGGTGTACAGCGCACACTATAGTCTATAACAGAACAGTAAATAGGGTGTACAGGGCACACTATAGTCTATAACAACAGAACAGTGAATAGGGTGTACAACTCACACTATAGTCTATAACAACAGAACAGTGAATAGGGTGTACAGCGCACACTATAGTCTATAACAGAACAGTGAATAGGGTGTACAGCGCACACTATAGTCTATAACAGAACAGTGAATAGGGTGTACAGGACACACTATAGTCTATAAAAACAGAACAGTGAATAGGGTGTACAGGACACACTATAGTCTATAAAAACAGAACAGTGAATAGGGTGTACAGCGCACACTATAGTCTATAACAACAGAACAGTAAATAGGGTGTACAGCGCACACTATAGTCTATAACAACAGAACAGTGAATAGGGTGTACAACTCACACTATAGTCTATAACAACAGAACAGTGAATAGGGTGTACAGCGCACACTATAGTCTATAACAGAACAGTGAATAGGGTGTACAGCGCACACTATAGTCTATAACAGAACAGTGAATAGGGTGTACAGGACACACTATAGTCTATAACAACAGAACAGTGAATAGGGTGTACAGGACACACTATAGTCTATAAAAACAGAATAGTAAATAGGGTGTACAGCGCACACTATAGTCTATAACAACAGAACAGTAAATAGGGTGTACAGCGCACACTATAGTCTATAAAACAGAACAGTAAATAGGGTGTACAGCGCACACTATAGTCTATAACAGAACAGTGAATAGGGTGTACAGCGCACACTATAGTCTATAACAACAGAACAGTGAATAGGGTGTACAGCGCACACTATAGTCTATAACAGAACAGTAAATAGGGTGTACAGCGCACACTATAGTCTATAACAGAACAGTAAATAGGGTGTACAGCGCACACTATAGTCTATAACAACAGAACAGTAAATAGGGTGTACAGCGCACACTATAGTCTATAACAGAACAGTGAATAGGGTGTACAGCGCACACTATAGTCTATAACAGAACAGTGAATAGGGTGTACAGCGCACACTATAGTCTATAAAAGAACAGTGAATAGGGTGTACAGCGCACACTATAGTCTATAACAGAACAGTAAATAGGGTGTACAGGGCACACTATAGTCTATAACAACAGAACAGTGAATAGGGTGTACAACTCACACTATAGTCTATAACAACAGAACAGTGAATAGGGTGTACAGCGCACACTATAGTCTATAACAGAACAGTGAATAGGGTGTACAGCGCACACTATAGTCTATAACAGAACAGTGAATAGGGTGTACAGGACACACTATAGTCTATAAAAACAGAACAGTGAATAGGGTGTACGGGACACACTATAGTCTATAAAAACAGAACAGTGAATAGGGTGTACAGCGCACACTATAGTCTATAACAACAGAACAGTGAATAGGGTGTACAGCGCACACTATAGTCTATAACAACAGAACAGTGAATAGGGTGTACAGGGCACACTATAGTCTACAACAACAGAACAGTGAATAGGGTGTACAGCGCACACTATAGTCTATAACAACAGAACAGTGAATAGGGTGTAGAGGGCACACTATAGTCTATAACAACAGAACAGTAAATAGGGTGTACAGGACACACTATAGTCTATAACAACAGAACAGTGAATAGTGTGTACAGCGCACACTATAGTCTATAACAACAGAACAGTGAATAGGGTGTACAGCGCACACTATAGTCTACAACAACAGAACAGTGAATAGGGTGTACAGCGCACACTATAGTCTATAACAACAGAACAGTGAATAGGGTGTAGAGGGCACACTATAGTCTATAACAACAGAACAGTAAATAGCGTGTACAGGACACACTATAGTCTATAACAACAGAACAGTAAATAGGGTGTACAGCGCACACTATAGTCTATAACAGAACAGTAAATAGGGTGTACAGCGCACACTATAGTCTATAACAGAACAGTGAATAGGGTGTACAGCGCACACTATAGTCTATAACAGAACAGTGAATAGGGTGTACAGCGCACACTATAGTCTATAACAACAGAACAGTAAATAGGGTGTACAGCGCACACTATAGTCTATAACAGAACAGTGAATAGGGTGTACAGCGCACACTATAGTCTATAACAGAACAGTGAATAGGGTGTACAGGACACACTATGGTCTATAAAAACAGAACAGTGAATAGGGTGTAGAGGGCACACTATAGTCTATAACAACAGAACAGTGAATAGGGTGTACAGCGCACACTATAGTCTATAACAACAGAACAGTGAATAGGGTGTAGAGGGCACACTATAGTCTATAACAACAGAACAGTAAATAGGGTGTACAGGACACACTATAGTCTATAACAACAGAACAGTGAATAGGGTGTACAGCGCACACTATAGTCTATAACAGAACAGTAAATAGGGTGTACAGCGCACACTATAGTCTATAACAGAACAGTGAATAGGGTGTACAGCGCACACTATAGTCTATAACAGAACAGTGAATAGGGTGTACAGCGCACACTATAGTCTATAACAGAACAGTGAATAGTGTGTACAGCGCACACTATAGTCTATAACAGAACAGTAAATAGGGTGTACAGCGCACACTATAGTCTATAACAACAGAACAGTAAATAGGGTGTACAGCGCACACTATAGTCTATAACAGAACAGTGAATAGGGTGTACAGCGCACACTATAGTCTATAACAGAACAGTGAATAGGGTGTACAGGGCACACTATAGTCTATAACAACAGAACAGTGAATAGGGTGTACAGGACACACTATAGTCTATAAAAACAGAACAGTGAATAGGGTGTACAGCGCACACTATAGTCTATAACAACAGAACAGTGAATAGGGTGTACAGGGCACACTATAGTCTATAACAACAGAACAGTGAATAGGGTGTACAGCGCACACTATAGTCTATAACAACAGAACAGTGAATAGGGTGTACAGCGCACACTATAGTCTATAACAACAGAACAGTGAATAGGGTGTAGAGGGCACACTATAGTCTATAACAACAGAACAGTAAATAGGGTGTACAGGACACACTATAGTCTATAACAACAGAACAGTGAATAGGGTGTACAGCGCACACTATAGTCTGTAACAGAACAGTAAATAGGGTGTACAGCGCACACTATAGTCTATAACAGAACAGTGAATAGGGTGTACAGCGCACACTATAGTCTATAACAGAACAGTGAATAGGGTGTACAGCGCAAACTATAGTCTATAACAGAACAGTGAATAGTGTGTACAGCGCACACTATAGTCTATAACAGAACAGTGAATAGGGTGTACAGCGCACACTATAGTCTATAACAACAGAACAGTAAATAGGGTCTACAGCGCACACTATAGTCTATAACAGAACAGTAAATAGGGTGTACAGCGCACACTATAGTCTATAACAACAAAACAGTAAATAGGTTGTACAGCGCACACTATAGTCTATAACAACAGAACAGTAAATAGGGTGTACAGCGCACACTATAGTCTATAACAACAAAACAGTAAATAGGTTGTACAGCGCACACTATAGTCTATAACAACAGAACAGTAAATAGGGTGTACAGCGCACACTATAGTCTATGACAGAACAGTAAATCGGGTGTACAGCGCACACTATAGTCTATAACAACAAAACAGTAAATAGGTTGTACAGCGCACACTATAGTCTATAACAACAGAACAGTAAATAGGGTGTACAGCGCACACTATAGTCTATAACAACAGAACAGTGAATAGGGTGTACAGCGCACACTATAGTCTATAACAACAGAACAGTGAATAGGGTGTACAGCGCACACTATAGTCTATAACAACAGAACAGTGAATAGGTTGTACAGCGCACACTATAGTCTATAACAGAACAGTGAATAGGGTGTACAGCGCACACTATAGTCTATAACAGAACAGTGAATAGGGTGTACAGCGCACACTATAGTCTATAACAGAACAGTGAATAGGGTGTACAGCGCACACTATAGTCTATAACAGAACAGTAAATAGGGTGTACAGCGCACACTATAGTCTATAACAACAAAACAGTAAATAGGGTGTACAGTGCACACTATAGTCTATAACATCAAAACAGTAAATAGCTTTTACAGCGCACACTATAGTCTATAACAACAGAACAGTATATAGGGTGTACAGCGCACACTATAGTCTATAACAACAGAAGAGTAAATAGGGTGTACAGCGCACACTATAGTCTATAACAACAGAACAGTGAATAGGGTGTACAGGGCACACTATAGTCTATAACAGAACAGTGAATAGGGTGTACAGCGCACACTATAGTCTATAACAGAACAGTGAATAGGGTGTACAGCGCACACTATAGTCTATAACAACAGAACAGTGAATAGGGTGTACAGCGCACACTATAGTCTATAACAACAGAACAGTGAATAGGGTGTACAGCGCACACTATAGTCTATAACAGAACAGTGAATAGGGTGTACAGCGCACACTATAGTCTATAACAGAACAGTAAATAGGGTGTACAGCGCACACTATAGTCTATAACAACAAAACAGTAAATAGGGTGTACAGTGCACACTATAGTCTATAACATCAAAACAGTAAATAGCTTTTACAGCGCACACTATAGTCTATAACAACAGAACAGTATATAGGGTGTACAGCGCACACTATAGTCTATAACAACAGAAGAGTAAATAGGGTGTACAGCGCACACTATAGTCTATAACAACAGAACAGTGAATAGGGTGTACAGGGCACACTATAGTCTATAACAGAACAGTAAATAGGGTGTACAGGACACACTATAGTCTATAACAGAACAGTGAATAGGGTGTACAGCGCACACTATAGTCTATAACAACAGAACAGTGAATAGGGTGTACAGCGCACACTATAGTCTATAACAACAGAACAGTGAATAGGGTGTACAGCGCACACTATATTCTATAACAACAGAACAGTAAATAGGGTGTACAGGACACACTATAGTCTATAACAGAACAGTGAATAGGGTGTACAGCGCACACTATAGTCTATAACAACAGAACAGTGAATAGGGTGTACAGGGCACACTATAGTCTATAACAGAACAGTGAATAGGGTGTACAGCGCACACTATAGTCTATAACAACAGAACAGTGAATAGGGTGTACAGCGCACACTATAGTCTACAACAACAGAACAGTGAATAGGGTGTACAGCGCACACTATAGTCTATAACAACAGAACAGTGAATAGGGTGTAGAGGGCACACTATAGTCTATAACAACAGAACAGTAAATAGCGTGTACAGGACACACTATAGTCTATAACAACAGAACAGTAAATAGGGTGTACAGCGCACACTATAGTCTATAACAGAACAGTAAATAGGGTGTACAGCGCACACTATAGTCTATAACAGAACAGTGAATAGGGTGTACAGCGCACACTATAGTCTATAACAGAACAGTGAATAGGGTGTACAGCGCACACTATAGTCTATAACAACAGAACAGTAAATAGGGTGTACAGCGCACACTATAGTCTATAACAGAACAGTGAATAGGGTGTACAGCGCACACTATAGTCTATAACAGAACAGTGAATAGGGTGTACAGGACACACTATGGTCTATAAAAACAGAACAGTGAATAGGGTGTAGAGGGCACACTATAGTCTATAACAACAGAACAGTGAATAGGGTGTACAGCGCACACTATAGTCTATAACAACAGAACAGTGAATAGGGTGTAGAGGGCACACTATAGTCTATAACAACAGAACAGTAAATAGGGTGTACAGGACACACTATAGTCTATAACAACAGAACAGTGAATAGGGTGTACAGCGCACACTATAGTCTATAACAGAACAGTGAATAGGGTGTACAGCGCACACTATAGTCTATAACAGAACAGTGAATAGGGTGTACAGCGCACACTATAGTCTATAACAGAACAGTGAATAGGGTGTACAGCGCACACTATAGTCTATAACAGAACAGTGAATAGTGTGTACAGCGCACACTATAGTCTATAACAGAACAGTGAATAGGGTGTACAGCGCACACTATAGTCTATAACAACAGAACAGTAAATAGGGTGTACAGCGCACACTATAGTCTATAACAGAACAGTGAATAGGGTGTACAGCGCACACTATAGTCTATAACAGAACAGTGAATAGGGTGTACAGGGCACACTATAGTCTATAACAACAGAACAGCGAATAGGGTGTACAGGACACACTATAGTCTATAAAAACAGAACAGTGAATAGGGTGTACAGCGCACACTATAGTCTATAACAACAGAACAGTGAATAGGGTGTACAGGGCACACTATAGTCTATAACAACAGAACAGTGAATAGGGTGTACAGCGCACACTATAGTCTATAACAACAGAACAGTGAATAGGGTGTACAGCGCACACTATAGTCTATAACAACAGAACAGTGAATAGGGTGTAGAGGGCACACTATAGTCTATAACAACAGAACAGTAAATAGGGTGTACAGGACACACTATAGTCTATAACAACAGAACAGTGAATAGGGTGTACAGCGCACACTATAGTCTGTAACAGAACAGTAAATAGGGTGTACAGCGCACACTATAGTCTATAACAGAACAGTGAATAGGGTGTACAGCGCAAACTATAGTCTATAACAGAACAGTGAATAGTGTGTACAGCGCACACTATAGTCTATAACAGAACAGTGAATAGGGTGTACAGCGCACACTATAGTCTATAACAACAGAACAGTAAATAGGGTGTACAGCGCACACTATAGTCTATAACAGAACAGTAAATAGGGTGTACAGCGCACACTATAGTCTATAACAACAAAACAGTAAATAGGTTGTACAGCGCACACTATAGTCTATAACAACAGAACAGTAAATAGGGTGTACAGCGCACACTATAGTCTATAACAACAAAACAGTAAATAGGTTGTACAGCGCACACTATAGTCTATAACAACAGAACAGTAAATAGGGTGTACAGCGCACACTATAGTCTATAACAGAACAGTAAATCGGGTGTACAGCGCACACTATAGTCTATAACAACAAAACAGTAAATAGGTTGTACAGCGCACACTATAGTCTATAACAACAGAACAGTAAATAGGGTGTACAGCGCACACTATAGTCTATAACAACAGAAGAGTAAATAGGGTGTACAGCGCACACTATAGTCTATAACAACAGAACAGTGAATAGGGTGTACAGGGCACACTATAGTCTATAACAGAACAGTGAATAGGGTGTACAGCGCACACTATAGTCTATAACAGAACAGTGAATAGGGTGTACAGCGCACACTATAGTCTATAACAACAGAACAGTGAATAGGGTGTACAGCGCACACTATAGTCTATAACAACAGAACAGTGAATAGGGTGTACAGCGCACACTATATTCTATAACAACAGAACAGTAAATAGGGTGTACAGGACACACTATAGTCTATAACAGAACAGTGAATAGGGTGTACAGCGCACACTATAGTCTATAACAACAGAACAGTGAATAGGGTGTACAGCGCACACTATATTCTATAACAACAGAACAGTAAATAGGGTGTACAGGACACACTATAGTCTATAACAGAACAGTGAATAGGGTGTACAGCGCACACTATAGTCTATAACAACAGAACAGTGAATAGGGTGTACAGCGCACACTATAGTCTATAACAACAGAACAGTGAATAGGGTGTACAGCGCACACTATATTCTATAACAACAGAACAGTAAATAGGGTGTACAGGACACACTATAGTCTATAACAGAACAGTGAATAGGGTGTACAGCGCACACTATAGTCTATAACAACAGAACAGTGAATAGGGTGTACAGGGCACACTATAGTCTATAACAGAACAGTGAATAGGGTGTACAGCGCACACTATAGTCTATAACAACAGAACAGTGAATAGGGTGTACAGCGCACACTATAGTCTACAACAACAGAACAGTGAATAGGGTGTACAGCGCACACTATAGTCTATAACAACAGAACAGTGAATAGGGTGTAGAGGGCACACTATAGTCTATAACAACAGAACAGTAAATAGCGTGTACAGGACACACTATAGTCTATAACAACAGAACAGTAAATAGGGTGTACAGCGCACACTATAGTCTATAACAGAACAGTAAATAGGGTGTACAGCGCACACTATAGTCTATAACAGAACAGTGAATAGGGTGTACAGCGCACACTATAGTCTATAACAGAACAGTGAATAGGGTGTACAGCGCACACTATAGTCTATAACAACAGAACAGTAAATAGGGTGTACAGCGCACACTATAGTCTATAACAGAACAGTGAATAGGGTGTACAGCGCACACTATAGTCTATAACAGAACAGTGAATAGGGTGTACAGGACACACTATGGTCTATAAAAACAGAACAGTGAATAGGGTGTACAGCGCACACTATAGTCTATAACAACAGAACAGTGAATAGGGTGTAGAGGGCACACTATAGTCTATAACAACAGAACAGTAAATAGGGTGTACAGGACACACTATAGTCTATAACAACAGAACAGTGAATAGGGTGTACAGCGCACACTATAGTCTATAACAGAACAGTGAATAGGGTGTACAGCGCACACTATAGTCTATAACAGAACAGTGAATAGGGTGTACAGCGCACACTATAGTCTATAACAGAACAGTGAATAGGGTGTACAGCGCACACTATAGTCTATAACAGAACAGTGAATAGTGTGTACAGCGCACACTATAGTCTATAACAGAACAGTGAATAGTGTGTACAGCGCACACTATAGTCTATAACAGAACAGTAAATAGGGTGTACAGCGCACACTATAGTCTATAACAGAACAGTGAATAGGGTGTACAGCGCACACTATAGTCTATAACAGAACAGTGAATAGGGTGTACAGGGCACACTATAGTCTATAACAACAGAACAGTGAATAGGGTGTACAGGACACACTATAGTCTATAAAAACAGAACAGTGAATAGGGTGTACAGCGCACACTATAGTCTATAACAACAGAACAGTGAATAGGGTGTACAGGGCACACTATAGTCTATAACAACAGAACAGTGAATAGGGTGTACAGCGCACACTATAGTCTATAACAACAGAACAGTGAATAGGTTGTACAGCGCACACTATAGTCTATAACAACAGAACAGTGAATAGGGTGTAGAGGGCACACTATAGTCTATAACAACAGAACAGTAAATAGGGTGTACAGGACACACTATAGTCTATAACAACAGAACAGTGAATAGGGTGTACAGCGCACACTATAGTCTGTAACAGAACAGTAAATAGGGTGTACAGCGCACACTATAGTCTATAACAGAACAGTGAATAGGGTGTACAGCGCACACTATAGTCTATAACAGAACAGTGAATAGGGTGTACAGCGCAAACTATAGTCTATAACAGAACAGTGAATAGTGTGTACAGCGCACACTATAGTCTATAACAGAACAGTGAATAGTGTGTACAGCGCACACTATAGTCTATAACAACAGAACAGTAAATAGGGTGTACAGCGCACACTATAGTCTATAACAGAACAGTAAATAGGGTGTACAGCGCACACTATAGTCTATAACAACAAAACAGTAAATAGGTTGTACAGCGCACACTATAGTCTATAACAACAGAACAGTAAATAGGGTGTACAGCGCACACTATAGTCTATAACAACAAAACAGTAAATAGGTTGTACAGCGCACACCATAGTCTATAACAACAGAACAGTAAATAGGGTGTACAGCGCACACTATAGTCTATAACAGAACAGTAAATCGGGTGTACAGCGCACACTATAGTCTATAACAACAAAACAGTAAATAGGTTGTACAGCGCACACTATAGTCTATAACAACAGAACAGTAAATAGGGTGTACAGCGCACACTATAGTCTATAACAACAGAACAGTGAATAGGGTGTACAGCGCACACTATAGTCTATAACAACAGAACAGTGAATAGGGTGTACAGCGCACACTATAGTCTATAACAACAGAACAGTGAATAGGGTGTACAGCGCACACTATAGTCTATAACAGAACAGTGAATAGGGTGTACAGCGCACACTATAGTCTATAACAGAACAGTGAATAGGGTGTACAGCGCACACTATAGTCTATAACAGAACAGTGAATAGGGTGTACAGTGCACACTATAGTCTATAACAGAACAGTAAATAGGGTGTACAGCGCACACTATAGTCTATAACAACAAAACAGTAAATAGGGTGTACAGTGCACACTATAGTCTATAACATCAAAACAGTAAATAGCTTTTACAGCGCACACTATAGTCTATAACAACAGAACAGTATATAGGGTGTACAGCGCACACTATAGTCTATAACAACAGAAGAGTAAATAGGGTGTACAGCGCACACTATAGTCTATAACAACAGAACAGTGAATAGGGTGTACAGGGCACACTATAGTCTATAACAGAACAGTGAATAGGGTGTACAGCGCACACTATAGTCTATAACAGAACAGTGAATAGGGTGTACAGCGCACACTATAGTCTATAACAACAGAACAGTGAATAGGGTGTACAGCGCACACTATAGTCTATAACAACAGAACAGTGAATAGGGTGTACAGCGCACACTATATTCTATAACAACAGAACAGTAAATAGGGTGTACAGGACACACTATAGTCTATAACAGAACAGTGAATAGGGTGTACAGCGCACACTATAGTCTATAACAACAGAACAGTGAATAGGGTGTACAGCGCACACTATAGTCTATAACAACAGAACAGTGAATAGGGTGTACAGCGCACACTATATTCTATAACAACAGAACAGTGAATAGGGTGTACAGCGCACACTATAGTCTATAACAACAAAACAGTAAATAGGGTGTACAGCGCACACTATAGTCTATAACAACAAAACAGTAAATAGGTTGTACAGCGCACACTATAGTCTATAACAACAAAACAGTAAATAGGGTGTACAGCGCACACTATAGTCTATAACAACAGAACAGTAAATAGGGTGTACAGCGCAAACTATAGTCTATAACAGAACAGTGAATAGTGTGTACAGCGCACACTATAGTCTATAACAGAACAGTGAATAGGGTGTACAGCGCACACTATAGTCTATAACAACAGAACAGTAAATAGGGTGTACAGCGCACACTATAGTCTATAACAACAGAACAGTGAATAGGGTGTACAGCGCACACTATATTCTATAACAACAGAACAGTAAATAGGGTGTACAGCGCACACTATAGTCTATAACAGAACAGTGAATAGGGTGTACAGCGCACACTATAGTCTATAACAACAGAACAGTGAATAGGGTGTACAGGGCACACTATAGTCTATAACAGAACAGTGAATAGGGTGTACAGTGCACACTATAGTCTATAACAACAAAACAGTAAATAGGGTGTACAGCGCACACTATAGTCTATAACAACAAAACAGTAAATAGGTTGTACAGCGCACACTATAGTCTATAACAACAGAACAGTAAATAGGGTGTACAGCGCACACTATAGTCTATAACAGAACAGTGAATAGGCTGTACAGCGCACACTATAGTCTATAACAGAAAAGTGAATAGGGTGTACAGCGCACACTATAGTCTATAACAACAGAACAGTAAATAGGGTGTAGAGGGCACACTATAGTCTATAACAACAGAACAGTGAATAGGGTGTACAGCGCACACTATAGTCTATAACAACAGAACAGTGAATAGGGTGTAGAGGGCACACTATAGTCTATAACAACAGAACAGTAAATAGGGTGTACAGGACACACTATAGTCTATAACAGAACAGTGAATAGGGTGTACAGCGCACACTATAGTCTATAACAACAGAACAGTGAATAGGGTGTACAGGGCACACTATAGTCTATAACAGAACAGTAAATAGGGTGTACAGCGCACACTATAGTCTATAACAACAAAACAGTAAATAGGGTGTACAGCGCACACTATAGTCTATAACAACAAAACAGTAAATAGGTTGTACAGCGCACACTATAGTCTATAACAACAGAACAGTAAATAGGGTGTACAGCGCACACTATAGTCTATAACAGAACAGTGAATAGGGTGTACAGCGCACACTATAGTCTATAACAGAACAGTAAATAGGGTGTACAGCGCACACTATAGTCTATAACAACAAAACAGTAAATAGGGTGTACAGCGCACACTATAGTCTATAACAACAGAACAGTAAATAGGGTGTACAGCGCACACTATAGTCTATAACAACAAAACAGTAAATAGGTTGTACAGCGCACACTATAGTCTATAACAACAGAACAGTAAATAGGGTGTACAGCGCACACTATAGTCTATAACAGAACAGTAAATCGGGTGTACAGCGCACACTATAGTCTATAACAACAAAACAGTAAATAGGTTGTACAGCGCACACTATAGTCTATAACACCAGAACAGTAAATAGGGTGTACAGCGCACACTATAGTCTATAACAACAGAACAGTGAATAGGGTGTACAGCGCACACTATAGTCTATAACAACAGAACAGTGAATAGGGTGTACAGCGCACACTATAGTCTATAACAACAGAACAGTGAATAGGGTGTACAGCGCACACTATAGTCTATAACAGAACAGTGAATAGGGTGTACAGCGCACACTATAGTCTATAACAGAACAGTGAATAGGGTGTACAGCGCACACTATAGTCTATAACAGAACAGTGAATAGGGTGTACAGCGCACACTATAGTCTATAACAGAACAGAAAATAGGGTGTACAGCGCACACTATAGTCTATAACAACAAAACAGTATATAGGGTGTACAGTGCACACTATAGTCTATAACATCAAAACAGTAAATGGCTTGTACAGCGCACACTATAGTCTATAACAACAGAACAGTATATAGGGTGTACAGCGCACACTATAGTCTATAACAACAGAAGAGTAAATAGGGTGTACAGCGCACACTATAGTCTATAACAACAGAACAGTAAATAGGGTGTACAGCGCACACTATAGTCTATAACAGAACAGTGAATAGGGTGTACAGGGCACACTATAGTCTATAACAGAACAGTGAATAGGGTGTACAGCGCACACTATAGTCTATAACAGAACAGTGAATAGGGTGTACAGCGCACACTATAGTCTATAACAACAGAACAGTGAATAGGGTGTACAGCGCACACTATAGTCTATAACAACAGAACAGTGAATAGGGTGTACAGCGCACACTATATTCTATAACAACAGAACAGTAAATAGGGTGTACAGCGCACACTATAGTCTATAACAGAACAGTGAATAGGGTGTACAGCGCACACTATAGTCTATAACAACAGAACAGTGAATAGGGTGTACAGGGCACACTATAGTCTATAACAGAACAGTGAATAGGGTGTACAGCGCACACTATAGTCTATAACAACAAAACAGTAAATAGGGTGTACAGCGCACACTATAGTCTATAACAACAAAACAGTAAATAGGTTGTACAGCGCACACTATAGTCTATAATAACAGAACAGTAAATAGGGTGTACAGCGCACACTATAGTCTATAACAGAACAGTGAATAGGGTGTACAGCGCACACTATAGTCTATAAGAGAACAGTAAATAGGGTGTACAGCGCACACTATAGTCTATAACAGAACAGTAAATAGGGTGTACAGCGCACACTATAGTCTATAACAACAGAACAGTAAATAGGGTGTACAGCGCACACTATAGTCTATAACAGAACAGTGAATAGGGTGTACAGCGCACACTATAGTCTATAACAACAGAACAGTGAATAGGGTGTACAGCGCACACTATAGTCTATAACAGAACAGTGAATAGGGTGTACAGCGCACACTATAGTCTATAACAGAACAGTAAATAGGGTGTACAGGGCACACTATAGTCTATAACAACAGAACAGTGAATAGGGTGTACAACTCACACTATAGTCTATAACAACAAAACAGTAAATAGGGTGTACAGCGCACACTATAGTCTATAACAACAGAACAGTAAATAGGGTGTACAGCGAACACTATAGTCTATAACAGAACAGTGAACAGGGTGTACAGCGCACACTATAGTCTATAACAGAACAGTGAATAGGGTGTACAGCGCACACTATAGTCTATAACAGAACAGTAAATAGGGTGTACAGGGCACACTATAGTCTATAACAACAGAACAGTGAATAGGGTGTACAACTCACACTATAGTCTATAACAACAGAACAGTGAATAGGGTGTACAGCGAACACTATAGTCTATAACAGAACAGTGAATAGGGTGTACAGCGCACACTATAGTCTATAACAGAACAGTGAATAGGGTGTACAGCGCACACTATAGTCTATAACAGAACAGTAAATAGGGTGTACAGGGCACACTATAGTCTATAACAACAGAACAGTGAATAGGGTGTACAACTCACACTATAATCTATAACAACAGAACAGTGAATAGGGTGTACAGCGCACACTATAGTCTATAACAACAGAACAGTAAATAGGGTGTACAGCGCACACTATAGTCTATAACAACAAAACAGTAAATAGGTTGTACAGCGCACACTATAGTCTATAATAACAGAACAGTAAATAGGGTGTACAGCGCACACTATAGTCTATAACAGAACAGTGAATAGGGTGTACAGCGCACACTATAGTCTATAACAGAACAGTAAATAGGGTGTACAGCGCACACTATAGTCTATAACAACAAAACAGTAAATAGGTTGTACAGCGCACACTATAGTCTATAACAACAGAACAGTAAATAGGGTGTACAGCGCACACTATAGTCTATAACAACAAAACAGTAAATAGGTTGTACAGCGCACACTATAGTCTATAACAACAGAACAGTAAATAGGGTGTACAGCGCACACTATAGTCTATAACAGAACAGTAAATAGGGTGTACAGCGCACACCATAGTCTATAACAACAAAACAGTAAATAGGTTGTACAGCGCACACTATAGTCTATAACAACAGAACAGTAAATAGGGTGTACAGCGCACACTATAGTCTATAACAACAGAACAGTGAATAGGGTGTACAGCGCACACTATAGTCTATAACAACAGAACAGTGAATAGGGTGTACAGCGCACACTATAGTCTATAACAACAGAACAGTGAATAGGGTGTACAGCGCACACTATAGTCTATAACAATAGAACAGTGAATAGGGTGTACAGCGCACACTATAGTCTATAACAGAACAGTGAATAGGGTGTACAGCGCACACTATAGTCTATAACAGAACAGTGAATAGGGTGTACAGCGCACACTATAGTCTATAACAACAAAACAGTAAATAGGGTGTACAGTGCACACTATAGTCTATAACATCAAAACAGTAAATAGGTTGTACAGCGCACACTATAGTCTATAACAACAGAACAGTATATAGGGTGTACAGCGCACACTATAGTCTATAACAACAGAAGAGTAAATAGGGTGTACAGCGCACACTATAGTCTATAACAACAGAACAGTTAATAGGGTGTACAGCGCACACTATAGTCTATAACAGAACAGTGAATAGGGTGTACAGGGCACACTATAGTCTATAACAGAACAGTGAATAGGGTGTACAGCGCACACTATAGTCTATAACAGAACAGTGAATAGGGTGTACAGCGCACACTATAGTCTATAACAACAGAACAGTGAATAGGGTGTACAGCGCACACTATAGTCTATAACAGAACAGTGAATAGGGTGTACAGCTCACACTATATTCTATAACAACAGAACAGTGAATAGGGTGTACAGCGCACACTATAGTCTATAACAACAGAACAGTAAATAGGGTGTACAGCGCACACTATAGTCTATAACAACAGAACAGTAAATAGGGTGTACAGCGCACACTATAGTCTATAAAACTGAACAGTAAATAGGGTGTACAGCGCACACTATAGTCTATAACAGAACAGTGAATAGGTTGTACAGCGCACACTATAGTCTATAACAGAACAGTGAATAGGGTGTACAGCGCACACTATAGTCTATAACAGAACAGTGAATAGGGTGTACAGCGCACACTATAGTCTATAACAACAGAACAGTGAATAGGGTGTACAGCGCACATTATAGTCTATAACAGAACAGTGAATAGGGTGTACAGCTCACACTATAGTCTATAACAACAGAACAGTGAATAGGGTGTACAGCGCACACTATAGTCTATAACAACAGAACAGTAAATAGGGTGTACAGCGCACACTATAGTCTATAACAACAGAACAGTAAATAGGGTGTACAGCGCACACTATAGTCTATAAAACAGAACAGTAAATAGGGTGTACAGCGCACACTATAGTCTATAACAGAACAGTGAATAGGGTGTACAGCGCACACTATAGTCTATAACAACAGAACAGTGAATAGGGTGTACAGCGCACACTATAGTCTATAACAGAACAGTAAATAGGGTGTACAGCGCACACTATAGTCTATAACAACAGAACAGTAAATAGGGTGTACAGCGCACACTATAGTCTATAACAGAACAGTAAATAGGGTGTACAGCGCACACTATAGTCTATAACAGAACAGTGAATAGGGTGTACAGCGCACACTATAGTCTATAACAGAACAGTGAATAGGGTGTACAGCGCACACTATAGTCTACAACAGAACAGTAAATAGGGTGTACAGGGCACACTATAGTCTATAACAACAGAACAGTGAATAGGGTGTACAACTCACACTATAGTCTATAACAACAGAACAGTGAATAGGGTGTACAGCGCACACTATAGTCTATAACAACAGAACAGTAAATAGGGTGTACAGCGCACACTATAGTCTATAACAACAGAACAGTGAATAGGGTGTACAGCGCACACTATAGTCTATAACAACAGAACAGTAAATAGGGTGTACAGCGCACACTATAGTCTATAACAGAACAGTAAATAGGGTGTACAGCGCACACTATAGTCTATAACAGAAGAGTGAATAGGGTGTACAGCGCACACTATAGTCTATAACAACAGAACAGTAAATAGGGTGTACAGCGCACACTATAGTCTATAACAGAACAGTGAATAGGGTGTACAGCGCACACTATAGTCTATAACAGAACAGTAAATAGGGTGTACAGCGCACACTATAGTCTATAACAGAACAGTAAATAGGGTGTACAGCGCACACTATAGTCTATAACAGAACAGTGAATAGGGTGTACAGCGCACACTATAGTCTATAACAACAGAACAGTGAATAGGGTGTACAGCGCACACTATAGTCTATAACAGAACAGTGAATAGGGTGTACAGCGCACACTATAGTCTATAACAACAGAACAGTGAATAGGGTGTACAGCGCACACTATAGTCTATAACAGAACAGTGAATAGGATGTACAGCGCACACTATAGTCTATAACAGAACAGTAAATAGGGTGTACAGGGCACACTATAGTCTATAACAACAGAACAGTGAATAGGGTGTACAACTCACACTATAGTCTATAACAACAGAACAGTAAATAGGGTGTACAGCGCACACTATAGTCTATAACAACAGAACAGTAAATAGGGTGTACAGCGAACACTATAGTCTATAACAGAACAGTGAATAGGGTGTACAGCGCACACTATAGTCTATAACAGAACAGTGAATAGGGTGTACAGCGCACACTATAGTCTATAACAGAACAGTGAATAGGGTGTACAGCGCACACTATATTCTATAACAGAACAGTAAATAGGGTGTACAGGGCACACTATAGTCTATAACAACAGAACAGTGAATAGGGTGTACAACTCACACTATAGTCTATAACAACAGAACAGTGAATAGGGTGTACAGCGCACACTATAGTCTATAACAACAGAACAGTAAATAGGGTGTACAGCGCACACTATAGTCTATAACAACAGAACAGTGAATAGGGTGTACAGCGCACACTATAGTCTATAACAGAACAGTAAATAGGGTGTACAGCGCACACTATAGTCTATAACAGAACAGTAAATAGGGTGTACAGCGCACACTATAGTCTATAACAGAACAGTGAATAGGGTGTACAGCGCACACTATAGTCTATAACAGAACAGTAAATAGGGTGTACAGGGCACACTATAGTCTATAACAACAGAACAGTGAATAGGGTGTACAGCTCACACTATAGTCTATAACAACAGAACAGTGAATAGGGTGTACAGCGCACACTATAGTCTATAACAACAGAACAGTGAATAGGGTGTACAGCGCACACTATAATCTATAACAACAGAACAGTGAATAGGGTGTACAGCGCACACTATAGTCTATAACAGAACAGTGAATAGGGTGTACAGCGCACACTATAGTCTATAACAGAACAGTAAATAGGGTGTACAGCGCACACTATAGTCTATAACAGAACAGTATATAGGTTGTACAGCGCACACTATAGTCTATAACAACAGAACAGTAAATAGGGTGTACAGCGCACACTATAGTCTATAACAACAGAACAAAATTCAGTAAATTTAGTTGATTGGACATGATTTTGGAAGACACACACCTGTCTATATAAGGTCCCACCGTTGACATGTCAGAGCACAAACCAAGCATTATGTCAAAGAAATTGTCTGTAGACCTCCGAGACAGGATTGTCTCCAGGCACAGATCTGTGGAAGGTAACAGAAAAATTTCTGCTGCTTTGAAGGTCCCAATGAGCTCAGTGGCCTCCATCATCCGTAAGTAGAAGAAGTTCAAAACCACCTGGACTCGTCCTAGAGCTGGCTGACCATCTAAACTGAGCGATCGGGGGAGAAGGGCCTTAGTCAGGGAGGTGACCAAGAACCCGATGGTCACTCTGACAGAGCTCCAGAGGTCCTCTGTGGAGAGAGGAGAACCTTCCAGAAGGACAACCATCTCTGCAGCAATCCATCAATCAGGCCTATATGGTAGAGTGGCCAGAGAGTCTCATCAGACTCATCAGACATTTTTTCTCCTGGTCTGAGAGTCCTTCAGGTGCCCTTTGGTAAACTTCATGTGCCTTTTACTAAGGAGTGGCTTCCGTCTGGCCACTCGACCATACAGGCCTATTATATATTAAAAAAAATCTCAAGTAAACTTTTTTCATGTTGTCATTATGGGATGTTGTGTGTAGAATTCTGAGGGAAAAAAAATATTGAATCCATTTTAGAATAAGACAAGATAAAATCACTTTTAGTCTAGGACTCCCAGCTAGGACCTTTTAGGCTAAGATAGAAGCCCTCTGAGAGAATTTTAAGAATCTCTGTAAATACTGTACAGTCACTGATTTGAAGCTAGGACAGTTAAGTATTAGATATCTCACGTCTAAAGCAGTTATTCTGAATGAAATGATCACAGATCAGGAATTTGATATACTCTGTTTAACTAAAACCTGGATTAAACAGGACAACACCAGCCTCGGTTAACTGGTAGAGGAGGAGGCGCAGTTATTTACAATAATAATCTGTCTATTATATAAAAACACAGACTCAAATTTAATTCAATTACAGTTCTCTATAGTAACATAACAAGTGTAGCTACAAATATATACATCCCGCTAATCATCATTTACAGACCTCCAGGTCCGTACTCTTGAGTTTCTTAGTGAATTTGCAGATTTCCTCTCAAACCTAGTCGTTTCCATAGAAGGTGTTAATTGCTGGAGATTTTAATATTCATTTTGAAAATCCAGAAGACCCTCTGCGCAGAGCATTTATGTCCAGACTGGACTCAGTAGGAGTTAATCAGTGTGTAGTAGGACCCACTCATAAAGCAGGTCACACTTTAGATTTAATAATATTCTTCGGATTAAGTATAAGAAATTTATTCACAATTCCACTGTCTGAAGTTATATCAGATCACTATCTTGTTCCAATTCAAGTGTGTTATAGTGATAATGTACGCACAGCACCACGCTACCGTATTAAACGTACATTCACTTTAAATACCACACAGAGCTTTATCAATAATCTTCCAGAGTTACCAACTTTGATTGGATTTTTATTCAATACCGTAGCTAAATTACCTAGAAACAAGACCACTGCAGAAATCTCCACAACAGCAACATACAGTAGTGAGGACTTTATGAACTTTTTCAATAACAAAATTATAAATATTAGGCAAAAAGATCATGCTTTGAAACCAGACAATTTAAGTGATACAGATGATAAACTAACCAGACCACATCAGAACCTGGAATACTTTACTCCTCTTGAAGAGAATGAACTAATGTCACTAATGTCTTCTTCAAATTTATCAACCTGTGAATTAGATCCTACACTGATAAATTTTCTTAAACAGATAGTACCAGCAATAACAGAACCCCTGTTGAGAATAATTAACTCTTCACTCAGCATTAGGCATGTTTAATCTTTTAAATTAGCAGTTATTAAACCGATTATTAAGAAATCTGACCTCGACCCCTGTGAGCTGTCCAGTTACAGGCCAATATCAAACCTCCCCTTTATCTCTAAGATTCTGGAAAAGATAGTAGCGGGGCAGCTATGCTCATATCTACATAGGAATAGCATACATGAACTGTATCAGTCAGGATTTAGGCCTCATCACAGCACAGAGACAGCACTCGTTAAAGTAGTAAATGACCTCCTAGTGGCCTCTGATCAGGGTTGCGTCACTTGTGTTACTCGACCTCAGCGCAGCTTTTGACCCCATTGATCATAGTATCCTTCACAGATTAAAAAAATGTAGTATGAAATAAGGGTACAGCCCTCTCCTGGCTCAGATCCTATTTAACTGTGTAGCTTTAGGTTTTATTTTTAAACTAATTACACTAATACGGAGTCTTGAATCTAAATACGGGCTAATATTACTTACTTCTGGTGTTGCACAATCTTCGCAGCGCAAGAAAAGACACATGACAACAATTACTAAACAAACCCAAAGTGTATTAAAGTGAAAAAGACAAACAAACAAATAAGGTGCACCGAAAACCAATATATACAAAATATATACAACTATAAACAAAGTAAGAAATGCGTGTGTGTGAGTGTGATGTATGAAAGTCCAAGTTTGCGTTATTGTTGTGTGTGTAATGGTGAACGGAAGAGATGGCTCGGCCTCACCGGTTAAAGATGTTAAGTCTGGGAGCATGAGAAAACGGAATGAGAGGGGTATAGTTGAAGTCCAGGAAAAGATTAATCCACTGGGAAAAGTAATCCGCTGGTTGCCACAAACTAGCTCTCTTTCTCTTTCACACAGCGCTGCAATCTTCATCTCTCCACTACGAGTGCCATGCTGGTTCCAGCTTTATACCGGCACACGTAACCCGATAGGTCATTGGGGTTCCCCGACGGCACAACTGCACATGCGCGCGAGAGCTTAACCCCGGAACCAAAACACCGTCATTCTAGGGAACAAAATAACCGTACAGGGGTCGCTAAAAAGGCCTGGTGGTTTTACTTTTTATTTACCTAGGGTTATATTTGCCTAAATAAACTAACCCCTTATGTGGCTGCGCTACATAGATCCCCCGCCCCCTGCCTCCAGCATGTGAGGAGAGGACCGGACTAGCGCTTTATCTGAACCACTTACTCGGCTTTGTGGGTTGCCCCCAGACCTAGTGTCAGTCATTGGTTCTTTTGTCTTTTTGCTGGTCCCTCCCACTGGGCACTCGCTTAGCTAAGGGCGTGGCCAATCTCCGAGGGCCTCTGGTTCCCTTGGCACAGCTCCGGGTGCTCTGGCAGACTTCGCATGACTGCACATACTGCCAGACGTCCTTGCGGATGGTGGGCCACCAGACGACATCTAGGAGGCTTAGTAGGATCTTAGGGATTAGTTTACAGTTTATTTCTTAGTTTAGTTTTTTACCGGCCGTTTTGAAAATCACTGGCAGCACCAGCAGCGGTCAGATGTAACTTTAGATAACTTAATGATCTGTTTACCAAGTCTGGAGTTAACATTACAGCTTACTGTCAGTGTCACACACTCACAATGTCACTCTTCTTTAACTAAAAAAGACACTAAAGCTTCGAAAATACTCTTAATGTCCCTATTACAAAAGCTGCACTACCGAATGAAGAGTGTTTGTGTTTTATAAAAATGCCTTTAGAATCTGACTGCGTGTTCAGTGGCGGCCGGCCCATAGGGGGCGCTGGGGCACCGCCCTCCCTGATAAGAGGGGCTAAAAATGTAAAATATATTTTTTACAAATTAAGTTTTTAAATTCGGTTTACCCACCAGTATGTGCCTACATGCGATATGAATAACATATACAACATTTCCCACCTAGTGACATTCATTCACCAGTGAATTTCCACAGAGAGACTTGTATCGTTTCTGTCATGGGGCGCTGAGAAAAAGCGCCCCTGAGTGCAGCCAAATAGCCAGTCATGTAGCTGTTGCTAGGGTAAATTAATAAATATGCGGCCAATCAGGTTCTCAGAATTTTATGGTCTTGGGGCGCTGGAAATTCTGCCCCAAGCCGCAGAAAATACCGCGAGATTTAAGTTTTTTTTTCTTTTGAGGCGCGGTCAATCAGAGTAATGATGGCGAACTTAACGAGCGAAGAGCAGTTTCCACCAAATTCGGTGAGATCCTTATTAATATACCCGTTTTAGACTGTTGTGTTAAATTGCATTTTTAAAACTCTTTTTCTTTGTGTGAACCACTTTGAGATGCAACTTTGCTTGAAAGGTGATCCAGCTGATCATAACCTTTGATGTTGATTATTGTATTTGATACTCTCTTAAGAATGCATGGCGTATTATACAATGGAAATTTGTTCATTTACTTTATCTGTGAAACTGGTGATTTTGAGGAGGAGATTAAATCATTACTGTTAATTGTAATCATCGTCTGACTGTTGATTTTAATTCTTATATTGGACTAAGCAAAGAAATATTTTGTCACATCAGCCCCACCAGGAAAAATTTTCACCAGCCGCCACTGCGCGTGTTGTCTGGATAAATTCAGCATTTATTTATTCTTTGGGTAAGAGTTAATCTGCAGGTTATTTCTGTGAATATAATGTGATGCAGTTCATGAAGGACACAAGCTGAGGATAGATGTACAGGAGCTCGCGAGCTAAACGCTCATAACCGGGTTTATATTTTTCTCAGTTTGGCCGTGACTTTGCGCGGTAGCGCGAGCGCTTAGTTACCGAGCTGGATAAAAACTCTGAAGTGTTTATCAGTTAAGGAGTGGGGGGGATGGGAGGTGTGTGTGTGGGGGGGAGGGGTGCCGGGGGGGTGAGGGGGGCTTCAGTATTTGGGAAGTTATAGTTTGGCTTCAGAGATGAACTAATATATACGAGTGTTATATCGCCTAACTTATTTGTATGAAAAGCGCATTTTAATTTAATGCAGACGATAATACAGACAGACCGGGGTTAACACTAACAAAGTTCACTGGTTAAAGTTATCCCAGTTTATTTACATCCCAGAATTCCCCAAAACAGTAGGTTTACTAATATCTTTTATATTTATTACAACTAGATATTCTGTAAAGTTTATTTATCTTTGTCTTCACTAAATTCTCCTGTTGTCTTTAATCAGGGCTCCGCTGTGGAGGACTGGGGGGTCAGACGGATGACGGTTGGCCTTTTGGAGCTACTGGAGGAGCCTGAACAAGCTGTTGAGGGAGCTGTAGGAGGGATGACGTCACAGTGCAACAGCTTTAGAATGATGTTTGGTCAGGTCTACTGTATGTTTTGAACATAGAATTGCAAAACGTCTGATACTTTAGGGGGGAAACAAAGAATTAAACTGTTCCATCTTTAATATTTTTTAAAAATGATATTTTAATATAAAAGAACCAGATAGAGACTGATAAGCAGCTGGTGTTATCCGGGTATTTTAATGACCTTTAAGCAAAAATTAAACATGTTTTTACCTGTTTTATACAAATTATTGTTTTACCTTTGACTAGTTTTGGAAGAATAAATTTTATTTTTAAAGTCATGTGTGCGTGTTTTAATTGTTGGGGGATTGTTTGTGTATTTAAAAATACATTTACTTAAACCAACAACTTCAATGTGCAAAAAATGGGACCTGACGTTGTTTTAAATAGTCAAAGAGTTAGGCTAATAATAATAATTATTATTATTATTACTGGTTATAGAAACAAATGAAAACAACAGTTAAACACTTGATATACATACACATATGTATCTGTGCTGGTTTGTGTTTGTGATTATGTGACCCATAATCATTTTTTTCTCAGTATAAATTTTTGGGAGGTTTTAAGAACTCCATTAAAAGAGCAAAGACAAACTTAGAAGGAGTGAAAGGTAAGAAACCTCAGTGAAGAATACTGACTAAGACATGGTGCTAATTGCTCTGTGTGTGTGTGTGTGTTTGGCGGGGAGAGGGGTACTTCAGGCTTACTTGTCTGCGCAATGTTTGTGTTAAACCAACGGAGAAATGCAAAGAAAACGGAGACACACACACACCTCTCATCCACAAACGCTTTAACTGTTGTCTTGTAAATCGTTGATTAAACCTATGAACACAGCTGTTCAGCATCAGTCCTAAACACAAGCGCAGGGTCTGTTTTTGTCCTTAATTAAAAGACACCAATATGTTAATAATTTACACAATGATAACATGTTTATGTATAATGTTTATTTTGCGGGAAAAGGTAATAAGCAATATTTAAAATAAAACAAACCAGGAAGTAAGTGTTTCATACATTAAGGTGCTGTGTATAACCAAGTGCCCCAACAGACATAGCAACAGTGTGGAGAGTGTGTGCGCTGTGGGGGATTGGAAGGCGAACGAAGATAATCATTTACAAGACAAAAGACGTTCAGAGGTGTGTTATGCCCCCCCGGATTGCCCCCCCATTACGCAATCGCTATCTTCAAAGAAAAGCCGCCGCCCCTTTTCATTCAAACGCGTTAGCGAGTGTTTTTCTTTTCCTCCGCTCGGTTTTGTGAACACAGTTGCGTTCAGTAACACGGTGGAACCAATTACCTAAACAGCAGCAACAACAACCATTATAATCACACTTTGTTGAATTTATATGGCTTAAATATTTCGCAGCTCTGTCCTCTTTGCATTGCCAAGTGTTTATTTACTTCCTTTTCGCATCGCACGTAATGCACTCTAAAATCGACACTATCAAACTTGGAAATGATATAATATTCAATCAAACATCACCTTATTAAAAGTAACGAATTTGTCACTACTCTTCTCTCAGGCAGCACGGCTAAAAAGATAATAAAAATTACACCAAAGTGCTGCAGGTTTGGTGTCTGTGGGCTTTTCCTAATCAGAGTTACACGGGGGGCATTTTGTGGCTGATCCAGTTACACTCTACTTAGATATTACACAGAGGAGAGTTCACTTCTGTCCTCTTCATCCTAGCTTAATTTCATCTCATGAAATAATAGTAAGTTTTGTAAAGTCTGAGTTCATCTCCCCAGCCAGTGTTGTGTATGGACAGGGTAGCATCATGGCAGGATTGGTGTAACTTTTATTATCTTTTTAGCCATGCTGCGTAAGAGAAGAGTAGTGACAAATTCATTACTTTCGTTACTAGACTATTTTGTCTGCAAGTGAAATACATAGATACGTTAATAATTTACACCACGATAACATTACTGCAGAAGGATCTAGAGACGTGACTTTGAGACGTTTACAGTATATTCGAACCGTAGACAGGGTTTATTTTGCAGAACATTAAAAAACACCCATGTCCAATAAAACAGTGCATCTTTAATAAGCCACATTGGTTTTGAGTCAGTAGTAAAATTAACGAAAGACTGAGAAGCCCCGTGATTTTATATATATATATATATATATATATATATATATATATATATATATATATATATATTTTTATGTTCAAATTAACGTTTCAGAGTAGCCTATATAATTTGTCATCTGTTTACAGCGTTGGCTGATTTTGTGATTGAGACCCATGGGTTACATTAAAATATTTTTATTAGTAGTAGTAAGCCAGTCTTTAGTCACCTTGGACAAATTACAATATAAGCCCTCTCCCGCGCACGCGCTCTCTCTCTCTCTCTCTCTCTCTCACACACACACACACACACACGTAGACACACAAACAAATAAAACATGAAATCGCGTAAAACCAAATGAAACTATGGCAAAAAATATATAAGCAGTAAAAATTACAGTAGTATCCTGTAGGTGATTTCTGTCCTGATAACAGGCGCTGACCCTCTGGACCTGTTTAGTTCTGTTAGTATTGTGTTCAGGTGTGAATGTTTAAAGGGATTTAATCTGTCTCTGCTGCCGCATCTATTCACCGTAGTGATAAGTGATTAATGTCCCATCAGATCTTTAATGGGGAAACGTTATGCTGGTTAAATGACTAAAGACATACTGATCCGTATGAACAGATATTTGTTCCAGATATTATGCGTTAATTATTAATCGATTTGTTATGCCAATTTTTGACTATCAGCGAAAAAAAACATCAGCGAAAACATCAAAAATATAACGAAAACAAACCCAAGCAGGAGTTAAATTTTAAGCTTTACTTTGCAGCAAAATATTATCTACCAGTGTATTAAACGGAAATAGATAAAATACACCGTAATGTAAAATACTGTACATAGCCCGCATCTGTATTCTGTACCTACAACGACTGGTATAGATAAATAACAGATGTTACCGTGTCTTTAAGTATTATTAAGGATGTCGTGAAAAATATTGCAATAAGTAGTTTTATTAATTAATTAATTTAATCATTAATTAAAAATAGCATAAGCATCATGGATTGTGTATTGAGGGATTTAAATCTGTTTTATGAATCGTTTTTATCCCTCTTTTTTACCACATCATCTATTTATGAAACTATGTTGACGTAAGTTATGTTATGTATATTAAATATAGTAACCGGCTGCTTGGACACTGCAGAAGCAGTCAATGCTCCATCTGGCGGAATTATACAGCATTGCAACCATCTTTTTAGAAAGCGCATGGGGGCGTTTATGGGGCGGGGCATCGTTAACTACGTCATCGCGGGGGATCACATTCCGTGCACGGATCGATCATGGTCCTGTCACGGTCCTGTCATGGACCTATCATGCTCCAAGCGGCTGTTTGACGTGGCTCCCACTGTACGTCATGTCACACAAGTATCTACATCATCATTTACATGATGCAGAGTATTTCTCGCAACAACAAAGTTGGCCCTCCCGGCACTACTAGCATTAGCATAAACGTTAGCCTTATCGCTAGCCATGTTAGCATCTATATTGCTCTGCAAAGTCATGCAACACCGGAAAAAAACCCAAACAGTTTCCCCGTATGGGCCACCAGTATGTAACACTCAGGTTTTATTTAAGGGGTAATTACACTAAAACGGGGTCTTAAATCTATATATTGGATAATATTTTTCACTTCCGGTTGCGCAATGTTCGCGGCGCAAAACAAGACACGTGACAACAACAATTGCCAAACCAAACCAAAGTGTATTTAAATGAAAAAGACACATACAAATAAACATACAAGGTGCACCACAAACCAATATATGCAAAATATACACAAATATAATAATGTGTGAAATGTATGCGTGTGTGTGTGTGTGTGCGTATGTATGAATGTCCAAGTCCGTGTTATTGTGAATGTGCAATGGGGGTGCTAAGATGTGAAAATTTAATTTGTTAAAATGTTTTTATTATTCATTAAAGAACATTATGATGACCATAACAGCCTATGGCATTTAATTCTAATAATAACCCCAAAATACATCAACATCTGCTTTCTAATTACACATGATAAAATCTAAAGGCTCACTGTGTTAACGTTTACTTTGCTTAAATTTTATCCGCTTCTACGTGCAGCTCTAAAGGAGCACATCTTATTAATCCTTGAGAGAATGAACTGATGCCCGAGGCGTCAGTCTGTAGTTATATAGCGCCATTTAGCGGTAGAAGCCAGCAAACGCACAAACCCAAATGCTGCCATCGTGAGGCGTGGCGGTAAAACTAGAATAACGCATGAGTAACATCTGTACACAGGTTCATTATTTTTACAATTTATTTACTTTGAGCAATAAAAGGCTATCATTAAAACATTAAAGACGCAAATATAATGTGAATGTGTGTGTGTATTTTTAAAAATGGTCTTTACTGCACAGATAGAACAGACAAAACAGATTTAACTTTTTTGACTCAACAATATTTTTATTGATTTTAAACCGGGATATAACAGGGTAAACATGTAAAGTTTCAATATACTATAGATTCTACGACCCCCTTATAAACCCTATAGCACCCACCCCACCCCTCCCTGACTCCAAGCCAGCTTTACATGTATAAGAAAGGCTAGACGCCAGGCATCTAAAAAACAGGAGAAAAATAGAAGAAAAAAAATATATATACACATACATACACACACATATATATATATATACATATGTATACACATACACATATACATATGGAGCTGGAAGTGTTTTAGTTCTGCATGCAAAAAAAAAGGAAAAAACCAAACAGACAAACAATTAAATAAGAATGGAATCAAACTATTAATGTATATGAAAAAAAGTAAAGGAAAGGCCCCCACACCTGCTGAAATTTCAAGTCTGAATAACGGATTGAGTAGTGAATCTTCTCCAGGGACAAACCGGACATAATATCTCTGAGCCACTGGGCGTGAGTGGGTGACGTGGCATCCTTCCACTTGAGTAAAATAGAACGCCTAGCCAGGAGTGTCGCAAAAGATAACAGACGCTGTTTAGCTGGAGTTAGACGCTTGTCTTCCTCTCCAGTGACACCAAAGAGAGCGATCAGAGGGTCTGGTTCAAGGTTGCATTTCAATATGTACGACAAGGTTTTAAAAACATCCCTCCAGAATTTTTCCAAATTCGGGCATGTCCAGTACATATGAATAAGAGACGCCTCTCCACTTTTACATTTATCACAGCAAGGATCAATGCCTGGGTAGAAACGGTAAAGTTTAAGTTTAGAGAAATAAGCCCTGTGTACAACCTTAAACTGTAATAAAGAGTGGCGGGCACATGAGGAAGTTGAGTTGACCAGTTTAAGAATTGAATTCCAAGTATCATCTGATAGTGACAAATTTAAATCTTTCTCCCAAGCAGTTTTAATTTTACTTAAAGGGGTGTGACTCAAACCCATCAATCCACCGTAAATAGTGGATATTAGGCCTTTACGCAACGGGGACAAACGGAGGAGATTATCTAGAATATTTACATCAGGAGCTTCAGGGACATTTGGTATTGAAGAGCTAATGAAGTGTCTTACTCGCAGGTATCTGAAAAAATGAGAATTGGGTAGGTTAAACTTTTCAGAAAGCTGCTCAAATGATGCAAACCTATGGTCAACAAATAGATCTTTGCAAAGCTTGATGCCCTTAAAACAGATTTAACTTTAAGATTTTTATTACTACTACCAGTAAACACACACACCTGGGAAAAAATGAAAGACTCACAACACTGGATATTCATTTTTTTTTTGTTGTTGTAGTAAATCTACAGCTCACAGATACGACAGTCTCATAACTTTGTGTAACAGCACCCCCACCCACCCCCATCTCTGGATAAGTCACACACTATATCACATACACTGTCAAACACTCTATCACACTCAGGGGGAATTTAGTGCAGCCAGTCCATGGCGAGAAGAAACTCCACTCATGCACAGGGGAAAGCTGATGTTCTTATGATATCTCCTTCTTATTTATACTTTGTTATTTATAACAAACACAATAAAGTTTAAATGAATTGAACCTGAGCCCAGGAGAGGGCTGTGAGGAGACAATGATACACCAATCCACTGATACACCCTTTACCAGCGTGACAGTCGCGTTACACACGAGAGAGAAAAATAAAAATACATTCAATATACATATTACTGAATTTTAATAAACCACACTCAAGTGTTTACATTAACTCAATAGTGGATGGATAGTGAAACAGTTAGTGTGGAGGGGGTTAGTGTGAGGGCGGGGTTTATAATGGGGTAGGGTTGGTGTGAGGGCGGGGTTAGTATTGGGGTGGAGGCGGGGTTTTGTGGTAGATTAGTACTCATAGCATTAATAACAAATACGTTTAACATCACCCCAGTCCTGTTTTTAACATTTGCCCATATCCACTTGGTCAAGTCCCCTTGGTCGAGTCCCCTTGTCCAAATGCACACCTGTGTGCTGTAGGTGATGTTCATGTCAGAGTGGTTAGGGGAAGTGGATATAAAATAAGAAGAGTAGCAGAAATGCTTAGATCACTTCCACATAGATGGCTGCATCAGAGTCAGCACTGAGCGACAGCTGTCTCTCTCTCTCCATCTGACTGCCAGACGTCTGTCTCTCTCTCTCCGTCTGTTCTGTAGAAATCTGTTGTCTCTCTCGTCTGGCTCCTCTCCTCTGTCTCTTATGAGTCTGAACAAGAGATGGTGTTAATCACACACACACACACACACACACACAAACACTTATATATTGATATGTACAGACGCTGATCCCCCGAGTGTGTGTAGCCCCTTTTCACACTTACAAACTAGAACAATGTCAATAAGATGCTTAGTGTGACACTTTCATGGTGTTAGTGATTTACACAGAACTCTAGATATTCGGCACTGAGCCACCTCAGTGTGCTCTTAAACAGTGCACAGATTAATTGCCCAAGAGTGGGCGTGGCATCTACCACAAAACATGGACATGTAGTGCTGTACACCACACGCGGCAGAAATCCCACTCTACCATCATTTTAGAGCAGTGAGCGCAGGTGTGTAAGGTGCGGGCCCTGCACACACACACACACACACACACACACAGCGCTCTGCTCAGAGCTCATCATAGCCACTGTTTAACCCCATATCTTGCTGACAAGGTGATTAACTGAGCTGCCTTTAAGTCCCGCCTTCGCGCTCTAGGATAAAAACAAACAAAAAGTCCAGGGTGAATTCCTTTAATTCATAATTAAATTATAATGCAGAAGGCGGGATTTGAAAAGGCTATTGTTTACATCTTAGTGCTAAAATGAGTGCAGTGTGGTTTATTCCACTCAAAACACTTTTTTTCCCACTAGGTCTAAAAATAAAAGCCTTGCCCTGCTGATCAGACTCGACCTCAGCTGTTAATGATGTTCTGCAGCTTCAGCACAAATGTTAATGTTAATGTTCCTGTTAACCCCTCCCCATGTCGTGTCACGCCTCCAGACTCCTGATGTCCACTTCACATAGCTCTCTCTCCGTCTCTGCCTCTGCTCCCGGGTTAAAGGCGAGTCAAATTTGACTTTATACAGAACACTGAAGCGCAGTGATGGTGCAATGTGTGTGTGTGTGTGTATGTGTGTGTGTGTGTATGTGTGTGTGTGTATACGTACCTGTGTTGTGCGGATGAAACAGGGTGTACAGTTCTGGTACACGAGCTGGTAGCTCCCATTAGTGTAGATGTTTGTGACCTCAGAGCAGTTGATGTAGAGAGGTGTGCGCTCCTGATACACACCCGCAGCGCTGGGGTACAAAGCAGGGGTACAGCCCATCCCCCGTCTCCTCCTACATGCAGCAGAGCGAAGGTCAGAGGACAATTTTATAAAATATATATTTATATATACTTACTGTCCCGCCCCTTTAACACTCTCACTGTACCGCCCCTTTAACAATCTTACTGTCTCGCCCATTTAACGCCATGCTGTATTGCCCCTTTAACAATCTTACTGTCTTGTTCCTTTAACAATCTTACTGTCCCGTCCCTTTAATTCTCTCACTGTACGACCCCTTTAAAGATCTTACTGTCCCGCCCCTTTAACGCTCTTGCTGTACGACCCCTTTAAAGATCTTACTGTCCCGCCCCTTTAACGCTCTTGCTGTACCGGCCCTTTAACACTCCCACTGTACCGCCCCTTTAGCGCTCTCACTGTCCCACCACCTTTGCACTCTCACTTGCCCACCCTTTTAACAATCTTGCTGTACCGCCCCTTCAACAATCTTACTGTCCTGTCCCTTTAACGATCTTACTGTCCCGCCCCTTTAACACCCTCACTGTACCACCGCTTTATACATCTTACTGTCCCACACCTTTAACGCTTTTGCTGTACCGCACCTTTAACACTCTCACTGTATCGCCCCTTTAACGATCTTACTGTACCACCCCTTTAACACTCTCACTGTCCCACTACTTTAGCGCTCTCACTTGACCACCCTTTAACACCCTCACTGTGCCACCCCTTTAACGGTCTTACTGTCCTGTCCCTTTAACACTCTCACTGTCTCGCCTCTTTAACACCCTCACTGTACTACCCCTTAAATGATCTTACTGTCCTGTCCCTTTAACAATCTCAGTGTCCTGTTCCTTTAACACTCTCACTGTACCGCCCCTTTAATGATCTTACTGCACCACCCCTTTAACACTCTCACTGTCCCACTACTTTAGCGCTTTCACTTGCCCTCCCTTTTAACGATCTTACTGTGCCACCCCTTTAACGATCCTACTGTCCCGCCCCTTTACCGATCTTACTGTGCCACCCCTTTAACGATCCTACTGTCCCGCCACTTTAACAATCTTACTGTCCTGCCCCTTCAACTAACCGCCCTTTAACACTCTCAGTGTACCGCCCCTTTAACGATCTTACTGTACCACCTCTTTAACACTCTCACTGTACCACCCCCTTAGCGCTCTTACCTGCCAACCCTTTTAATCCTCTTGCTGTCCTGCCCCTTTAACGCTCTGAATGCTCTCAGTGATGGTGTGTGTCTCACCTTTCAGTCCTGCGACGACACAAACATACAAACAGAGGGACTGTGATGGAGAGGAGGACAAGGAGCAGAACACAGAACCCCACTGAGATCAGATCCTGCACAAGGTTGTCTACACGCACACACACACACACACACACACACACACACACACACACCTTAATAATAATTAGATTTAAAAAGCTGCACTGTGTGTAATGGTTAATGTGGTTTTCTGAACATTAATGGAAGGAGTCTCCAGTGCCAGTGCTCTCTGTAACACTCGGAGTGATGGCATATTCACACATACCGCACCTTCTGTCTGAAGCTGGAGTGTGTGTGTGTCGTTGCCGAGACTGTTGAAGGCGTAGCAGGTGGTGTGTAGCGGGGTGTGTGTATGTCCACGCAGCGTCTCCTGCAGAGTGTGGCGTGTGTGTGAGGATGTGGTGTTGAAGCTGAGGGGGGGGGTGCTGCCATTTACACTCCAGGTGATGAGAGGACGTGGGTTAGAGTCCACTGCACACACACACTCCTGCACTTGACCATCCCACACACACACAGATCCATTCTGCATGATCACAGGGGGATCTGCATTAAAGACACACACACACACACATATTAGAGTTTGCAATAAAAATAAAAACTATTTCCAATGATGCATGTTGTGTGTGCGTGCATGTGATGTGTGTGTGTGTGTATGATGCGCGTGTGTGTGTGTTCATGTGATATGTGTGTGCGTGTGTGTGTGTATGTGATGCGTTACACTTACACTGCACATTGAGACGAGTGAGTGGAGATGATGTGTGTCCCAGAATGTTGCGTGCAGTGCACTGCACACGTGTGTTTCGTGTAACATTGTATAAGCGGACGGAGTGTGTGTGATGGGGGAGGGGCAACATGCCACTCGAGTGTGTGTAAGACCACCTGTACTCTATGACAGGGGGATCAGCTTTACACACACACACAAGCTGAACATTGCCCCCCTCCCTCACCTGCACTGTGTGGACCTCAATCGACACGTCCATGGGGGGGACTGAAAACACACACACACACACGGTTACTGTTTGGCATGTTAGCCACTAGCATGTAGACTGTGCAGGTGTGTGTACACTTACAGTGGATATTTAAGTTGCTGCTGCTGCTCCTGCTCCTCCTGTTACCATGGTAATGGGCATCACACCTGATCTGCGGCTTCAGCAGCTCAGACGGTGTGAAGGACAGAGACGAGATGAGTATGGACGTCTCACCCTCGGTCTGGATCCGCTCTGTTCTTCTGTTCTCTTCTGCCCCCTTTTCACCCCCCTTCTCCCACACCCAGACCAGGCGCGGGGGTTTTAAGGGGCAGAAGATCCTCACCGAGCAGTTCAGGACGACCGTCTGCGCCAACACCACCACCGGGGGGACACTCAGCACCGGCCGCTCTGGGACATCTGCCGCAGAGACAGAAGGGGTGCGAACACATTCAGGACTGGAAAGTCTCTCAGAACTAAATTAAAGTAGCGGTAGGTAACACTGGGACTGAACTCACCCATGACAGAAACCGTGATGCTCTTGGCTCCGCCCCATGACCCTCTGCGCTCCTTCAGCTCGAGCTCGTACTTTCCCGGGTCGCTGGCGCTGACGTCCGTGATGATCAGGGAGCAGTCTCCCGTACTCAGAGCTCCTCTCAGGGTGACCCGCCCTCGGAATTTGCTCTCAGTTTTGTCTGCCTGGTCGCTGCTGAAGGCCGTTTGACGTTGCCATGAGTGAACGCGGTACGTCAGTCGGACGGCCACGCCCACATCGGACCGGTTCACAGATGGAAACGAGCAGGGGATCAGAGTGCATGAGCCCTGCACGGCCAGCACACGGTCTGGGACGGTGGGCACTAGCGCCGCCCTCACACTCCAACACAAACACCCTAAAGATGAGTGCAGTAGTGTTTAAAGTAGTGTTCTAAAGTAGTGTTCTAAAGTAGTGTTCTAACATCTCTCTCTCTCACACACACACACACACACACACACACACAACTTAAATTTTCCACTTCCCCTGTATCTGATTCACAGATCTGCTGATGTGCGTTTCAGTTTTCCATCTCATGTCTGTGTGTGTGTGTGTGTGTGTGTGTGTGAGAGAGAGAGAGATGTTAGAACACTACTAAATCAGAAACATGAAAATAAATTAACTGTTATATTTATGTCATGTTTACTCAATGTGCACACCTGTCTGTCTGTCTGTCTGTCTGTCTGTCCATCCATGGTCTGTCTGCCTGCCTGTCTGTCTCCTGACCGTCACAGAACACTGTTCACACACTTGTGGCCAGTCGTCCTCCCTGAACAGCAGGAGGAAACTGAAGAACCCAGAGGAACCTGTGAAAACAGCTGAGCGTCCACACAGACCTCAGCTTAGGACCAAACTCAGCACCCTGGAGCTGTAACGTGGCGATGCTGCCTGGTGTCCCACTGCACTGCCCCATCAACCCCCCACCTAACACACACACACACACGCCTCTGTATCCTATGGTCTCTGCTCTACTACAGTATAAACCGTGTGTGTATATGTATGAGTGTGTGTGTGTATGAGTTTGTGCTGCATTCTATTAAAAAAAACTACAAGATCAATCATAAAGACAAGAAACACACACTTACCGAACACAGCAGTCGTGATGAAGAACATATTTAATAAGCTGTGTGTGTGTGTGTGTGTGTGTGTGTGTGTATGAGAGTGGGTCTTATCAGTAATGGAACATTTTCCTCTTTGACTAGATTTAAAGAGGAACTTTATGAATCCTTGTAAGTTTCCCCTGAATCACACACAACACCCACACACACATACGTACATGCACACACATACACACACGCACGCACACACGCACACACGCACGCATACATGCACACACACACACATACACTCACACACACACACACTCACACAAAATAAGCAAAATAGCCTTAAGTGTGTATGATTTTAAAGTGAAGTTAATAAATAACCATATTTCTTCTTGTGTGTGTGTGTGTGTGTGTGTGCGTGCACGTGTGTGTTGTGTAAGAGCTCATGTGAGAGTGTGAATCAGCATCATGTCTCAAGTTCTTTTTTTTTTGGAAATCAGTGATAAACGCCGAGCATACGCAAGTTCTGTTTACACTAAACTACACTACACACCACTACACTAAACTACACTACACACCACTACACTAAACACCACTACACTAAACTACAGTACACACCACTACACTAAACTACAGTACACACCACTACACTACACTACACTAAACTACACTACACACCACTACACTAAACTACACTACAGAACTCTACGCTACACTAAACTTTACTACATTAAACTATACTACAGTACACCACACTTCACCAAACAACACTATACTCCACTACAATAAAAGTGAAGCAAACTTGTAAAGTCAGAGCTGTTGTCATTGGCACGGGGAGGTGAGCGTCGACACCGTGCCACAAGTGACTTATAATGGATTAGTGATGTTGTGAAGCTGGTGTCTCTCACCTGGCTTTGTTGTGGAAACTAATGTAAAGAGAAAATAGCAGTGGCCCTAAATCAGAACCCTGTGGAACACCACACTTTGCTTAAATTTAAATTTAAATTCAAATTTTATTTGTCACATACACAGTCATACACAGTACGATATGCAATGAAATGCTTATACGACCGCCGGTGACCTTAAAAAGAAAATAAAAAACTATATATAAGGAATAAATATTTATAAAAGAAATTAAATACAAAGGAAAATAAATGTAACTAGTAAAATAAACAAACTGTACAAATAAGGGCATGTAAAAATATCACAAAATATAAAATATAGGGATATGGGGGAAAATATATATATATAAAATTTTAAAAATGTTTTAAAGTGGCATTAAAATGTCTTAAAGTGTCAGAGTGGCAAAGTGTCAAAGTGTCATGTGCAATGGCATCAGATATGTAAAAATGTATTACATGAATGTGTCCATGATTGTCCAGTCAGTGTCAATGTTTAAAAGACATTACTCCTGTGTGGTGTGATGTGATTGAGAGACCTTATCGCCTGCGGGAAGAAGCTCCTCCTCAGTCTCTCTGTGTTGGCCTTCAGGGAGCGGAATAGCTTCCCAGAAGCACCGCTTGCTGTAGATCAAGTGCAGGTCAGGGAGCTCGGTGCGGATGAAGCGCTCAGCTGATCGCACCATGCTCTATAGAGCTCGTCTGTCCTGCATAGTGCTGTTTCCAAACCAGGTCATAATGTTTCCCGTCAGGATGCTCTCTATGGTACAGGAGTAGAAATTCCTGAGCACCTTAGAGGGCAGTCTAAAGTCTCTCAAGCGTCTGAGGTGGTAGAGACACTGCCGGGCCTTTTTTACCATGGTGTTGATGTGAAAGGACCATGACAGGTCCTGCGTAATGTGAACACCGAGGTATCGGAAGCTGTCCACTCTCTCCACTGGGCTCCTGTTGATGATGGGGGTCTGGTAGTTTTTCTCCTGCTTTGTACTAAAGTCCACTATCAGCTCCTTTGTCTTGCTGACGTTCAGGAGGAGATTGTTCCTCTGGCACCAGTTTTCCAGATTTACAATCTCCTCTAGGTAGGCCGACACATCATTGTTGGTGATCAGGCCCACCACGACAGTGTCGTTAGCAAACTTGATGACGGCGGTGGAGTTCGTAGTGGCCACGCAGTCGTGGGTGTACAAAGAGTACAGCAGGGGGCTCAGAACACAACCCTGGGGGGTTCCATTGCTGAGAGTAAGGCTGAGACATGTCCGCCCATCCTTACTGCCTGTGGTCTGCCAGTCAGAAAATTGGAGATCCACTGACACATGGATGAGCTGAGTCCCAGGTGCTCCAGCTTGGTGGTGAGTGTGGAGGGAATTATGGTATTACAGTATGTCTGTACTGCTAAAACACATTTTTTGAATGTTTCTCTCACTTCCTCAAAACTTTAAACACAAATCACCAAACTTAAGCTACAATGTCAAAACCTTTGACTTGTCTTGCTATATCAAACAATTGATTCAGAACTATGTTATCTTTACCCAAAACCAAACACTGTTTTCAGATAACACTACACAGCAGTCATTACACACTACAGAGATAAATGCAAAACACTGCACTCAGGGCAAAGCAGGGGGAAAATGTATTTATTATAAAGTATTTGCACAATCCTGCACACATATAAATGTAGTTACAAACAAAAAATGCATCAGATCGATAGCAAGCAATGTCTTGGAATCATTCTGCCTCAGCATCATGCCTCTGGGCATGGTCAGGCCACAGGATCTCATCAAATTCACAGGCAATCCTGTCCCTTGCTAAACAACGGGGAAAGAATCCTTTAGCATGCCGAATCCAACCTTGAATCGCTTCCACTCCAATGTCGTCACATGCAGCATCCATTGACTGAATGAGATTTTCCTGTGCATAAGGATTTCTGTCATAGACCTTCCACCTCCATGCAGAAAAAAATTCTTCAATGGGATTAAGGAAGGGCGAGTATGGTGGGAGGCACACATTTATAAAACGTGGGTTATTTTCAAACCACTCATGGATTCTAGGACCACGGTGAAAGTTCACATTGTCCCAGATTACCACATACATGGGATGTTCTGCCTGCTCACCTCTCTCTTCACGTCTCAGTAATGCTTCCTGTAGAGCATACAGAAACGTTAGAAGCTGGGCAGTGTTGTAAGGTCCTAAAGACACATGGCGGTGAATAACCCCGTAGCTGCTAATGGCAGCACATATTGTCACGTTGCCACCGCGCTGCCCTGGCAACTCTACAATGGTACGTTGACCAATAATGTTGCAGCCTCTCCATCTCCTCTTGGTGAGATTGAAGCCATTTCTTTTCTCTATAGAAAAGAACAAAAAAAATTATTTTTGAAGTAACGTAAATTACATAGCATTCCAGGCTTCATGCCTCTACATACATGTGCTGTATTACATTCAACACAGTAAAGATGTAGAGTAACTCAATAGTGCTGTGCAGTCTCTGGACATGATCACTTACTTGTACATATTGATATCGTAGCTCTTTTACCCTTTCAGAATTTCTCTCAAATGGTACTCTGTAGGCTTGTTTGAGACTTATCAGGTTGCGTTTCAGGACACGGTCAATTGTGGAGAGACTCACACTGTTGATTCCTTCAAAGTTCACCTTGTCTTCCTCAACTCGCTGTTGTATTTCACGCAGACGAATGAGATTATTTTGAAGGATCATATTGACAATAATGGTCTCCTGCTGTTGTGAGAACATACCCCTCCTTCCACCGGCATGTGGCATTGAATGTCTTTCAATTCTAGCAAATAAAACCTCTTGTTAGAATTGTATAGACAGGCCTAATGCATTGAAATGTCATCAAATATGTACAATACATAAAATACTATTATTTATAGTACTACTATTAGTTTTACTGTAATACTGCTAGAAATTTTTAGAGATATGTTACAGTAATTTACTGAGACGTTCCACAACTGTACATACTATACTGTAAGTTTGAGGGACCACAAATGATAGTGCACTTACCTGTTCTCTTCTCTGAATGTCCTGACAATGAACCAGAACATTCCATGAACCAGAACATTGTGTATGATTGTTGCTCTAATTTCATTGGAAATGATGGCTCTTTTTCTTCCTCCTCCTCTGTCTCCTCTTCCTCCTCTGTCTCCTCCTCCTCTGTTTCCTCTGTCTCTTCCTCCTCTGTCTCCTCTGTTTCTTCCTGTTCTGTTTCCTCCTCTGTCTTTTCCTCCTCCTCCTTGTCCACTTCCACTTCCTCCTTCTCTCCTGCCCTCCATTGTGAAAATCACACATGCCATTTGTATTTGACATGGCTTTATATCCTGATTATTGATTAGGTGCAACACATTACTAATTTGAAACAGGTGTGTTAAATTTTGAGTGCTTGTGTGTTACTGATGACAACAGTGTGTTGCTTGTGTTTCACTTTTGGGGCTGTGTTGTGCCATTCTGAGTTGAAGTGCACCACAATGCTACATGTGCCTTGTTTAATGACAATGTGTTTACAGTTTGGCACCAAGACTGATTCCGATTTGCTAGTTGTGTCTAACCACATGAGAAGTGTTTAAAGTTCTGATTGAATCTGTCTGATTCAATCAATAAAGTGGTTTGTACACTTGCAACTTTAGTTTTGCAAATGGATTTTAGTGCTTAAGCAATTCAGAAATACTGTAAATGCAGAGCTGTAGTCGATGAAGAGCATTTTAACATAATTCCCTTTCCTAGTGTCCAGGTGAGTAAGTGATGTGTGGAGGAGATGAGAGATTGCATCGTCTGTGGAACGGTTCTGGCGGTAGGCAAACTGTAGTGGGTTGAGTGTGTCCGGTAGTGAAGAAATGATGAAGTCTTTGACCAGGCGTTCAAAGCACTTCATCACTACTGAGGTGAGGGCTACAGGGCGATAGTCATTGAGAGAAGCAGGATGAGGTTTCTTCGGAACAGGAACAATGATGGACTCTTTAAAGCATGTGGGGATCACCGACTGAGATAAGGAGAGGTTGAATATCTCTGTGAACACAGGTGCTAGCTGGTCTGCGCAGGCTCTGAGAATACGGCCTGAGATGCCGTCTGGTCCTGCTGCTTTCCTTGTGTTCACTCTCTTGAAGGCTCTCCTCACGTAATGCTGGGTGATGATGAACGCGTTTCCGGTGCTGGCAGTGTCTTCCTGTCTGGCATTAGCATCGCTAGCGTCTTTAGCTGCAGCCTCGAAGCGAGCATAGAAGGTGTTCAGCTCGTCTGACAGAGTCACGTCCGCGTCCGTCATACCGGTTGTTGGTGTTTTATAGTCCGTAATTGTCCTTAATCCCTGCCACAGGCTCCTAGAGTCACTCTGTTGGAGTTGTGACTCTAGTTTTCTCCCGTAGCGCTGCTTCGCCTCTTTCACTGCCTTCCGGACGCTGTATGACGCAGCCTTGTACGGTTCCATGTCCCCCGACGCGAGTCCCGTGTTGTAGACAGTGGTGCGAGATCTCAGATCGTCGCGGATGGTTTTATCCACCCACGGCTTCTGGTTGGGAAACGTTATGATAGTCTTTTTCTCTATGGTATCGTCCGCTAATTTCCCATTGAATCCCACAACCGCTTCCGTAAACACGCTGACGTCACCATCGGAGCTGTTTCGGAACATGTCCCAGTCTGCGTCATCGAGTGCGTCCTGTAATGTGGCCACCGATTGGTCCGTCCAGCGCGCGACCTCCCTCTGAACCGGAACTTCCTGTTTCAGCCTTTGTTTGTATTTTGGCATGAGGAAGATGGCGGCGTGGTCGGCTTTACCAAATGGAGGGAGAGATTGTGCCTCAACCCTAACCCTAGTACATGTGAAATAGTCATTTAAATCTAAAAAATAATGATTCATCAAATAAAATCTGAGCCAGGAGAGGACAGTTCGCTCAATAAAAAAAACAAAAAAAAACCAGGACTACACTGGAACCTTGGATTACGCTGATTACAATTATAATTTGTTCTGGAATCATGTTCATATATATCAAAACACTTGTTTATTAAAGTGAACTCAGGGTGCGTATCCCAATTTACATGTGTGAAACCCTATTCACGTGCATGAAAAAAAAAATTCATAGTATACAGCGGTGTGAAAAACTATTTGCCCCCTTCCTGATTTCTTATTCTTCTGCATGTTTGTCACACAAAATGTTTCTGATCATCAAAAACATTTAACTATCAGTCAAAGATAACATAATTGAATACAAAAAGCAGTTTTTAAATGATGGTTTTTATTATTTAGGGAAAAAAATCCAAACCTACATGGCCCTGTGTGAAAAAGTGATTGCCCGACTTGTTAAAAAATAACTTAACTGTGGTTTATCACACCTGAGTTCAATTTCTGTAGTCACCCCCAGGCCTGATTACTGCCACACCTGTTTCAATCAAGAAATCACTTAAATAGGAGCTACCTGACACAGAGAAGTAGACCAAAAGCACCTCAAAAGCTAGACATCATGCCAAGATCCAAAGAAATTCAGGAACAAATGAGAACAAAAGTAATTGAGATCTATCAGTCTGGTAAAGGTTATAAAGCCATTTCTAAAGCTTTGGGACTCCAGCATAAGAAAGAAACTGAGCAAAAACGGCCTGCATGGCAGATTTCCAAGGCGCAAACCACTTTTAAGCAAAAAGAACATTAAGGCTCATCTCAATTTTGCTAAAAAACATCTCAATGATTGCTAAGACTTTTGGGAAAATACCTTGTGGACCCACGAGACAAAAGTTGAACTTTTTGGTAGGTGCCGTTACATCTGGCGTAAAAGTAACACAGCACTTCAGAAAAAGAACATCATACCAACAGTAAAATATGGTGGTGGTAGTGTGATGGTCTGGGGTTGTTTTGCTGCTTCAGGACCTGGAAGGCTTGCTGTGATAGATGGAACCATGAATTCTACTGTCTACCAAAAAATCCTGAAGGAGAATGTCCGGCCATCTGTTCGTCAACTCAAGCTGAAGCGATCTTGGGTGCTGCAGCAGGACAATGACCCAAAACACCTCACAGGCCAAAATTCCTCCAGAGCGCTGTAAAAGACTCGTTGCAAGTTATCGCAAACGCTTGATTGCAGTTATTGCTGCTAAGGGTGGCTCAACCAGTCATTAGGTTCAGGGGGCAATTACTTTTTCACACAGGGCCATGTAGGTTTGGATTTTTTTTCTCCCTAAATAATAAAAACCATCATTTAAAAACTGCATTTTGTGTTCAATTATGTTATCTTTGACTAGAATAGTTAAATGTGTTTGATTATCAGAAACATTTTGTGTGACAAACATGCAAAAGAATAAGAAATCAGGAAGGGGGCAAATAGTTTTTCACACCACTGTACATTTCACATGTCACTTTAAATAAATCACTTTAAGCATATTTGCACTGCATAAGTCACTTTAAATATGTGGATTGCACAATCATGAACATTACCATTCTTTTATTACCATTTATTCAGCTGCTCTTATTGTTCTACATTTTTTCATATATTCTCCATATATTTTCTATATTGTGTATTTTTGTGTACAGTTATTTTATTTTTATCTTTTATTGTATATATATATTATTCTCGCTAGTTAAACTTACCCTTTATTTTAATTTTTATATTTATTTCATATCCTATTCATATTCTTTTATACTTAGGTCATGAGCAGTTGTCTAAGCATTTCACTGCATATCGTACTGTGTATGACTGTGTATGTGACAAATAAAATTTTAATTTTAATAAAATTAGAATTTTGAATTCACAAATGCAAAACACAATTCACAGATATAGAACTGTGTACAAAATTTGGAATTTTTTAAATTGACGAGTGTATGATGGACTGTGAATGTGAAAATCGTCTTTTATGTGTGAATATCCCTGGATTTGTGTGTGTGTGTGTGTGTGTGTATTTTTGAGACTTTGCTGGCAGCAACGTGGGTCACTCGTGCTCTTTAGCCAATCAGATGCGACCTCATCATTCGACCGATCACAGCCCTGCAGGAGCGCGCCACTCAAGTAGCTCAGCTTTACACACCTTTTACACAATTTGAGTTAATTACAACGTAAATGTAGTTTTACCGACTCAAACCAAAAACAGGATGCATGTCTTAGTTATTACTTTATTTCATAATGTTTCATTAATAAACTTCGCCAGAAATAACACAGTTAACCAGTTTATCATCTTTATAAACACTTCACCCTCATCACATGTTTGGCAATCAAGACAGTCACAGTTTTTAATTTGGAGAATAGATGTTTCTATGGGTCACAGGGTATTCTGATAGATCTAAATGCCACCAGATTTGCTTTTATTTCATTAACAGCTCAAATATTTATAACATAATGGATTAAAATTGCACGATTTCAAAATCGCTTTGGTGCGTCACTGAGCCAGAGAGCGGGTGTCATTTATAGGTTTTATTTAACAGATTCACAAACAGTCTCTTCAGTCACCATTAATTCTAACAATATGATTTCCTTACAATAATTCGAATTAGGAGACGGGGCGGACTGGGACCAAAAAGTGTCCCTGGACTTCCTGTCCCACAGCAGCCCACATCATAATACATTGGCTCATTAATGTAGAGATACATTTTTAGTACCAGTTACTAGTATAAAAATATAACACAATACAGAAATCAATGCTATTTAAACATATAATTTGAAGTATCACTGAACATATATTGGGTCATATTAGCCACTATTATGAGATGTACTGGGATAAAAGTGTGTATTTCTGAGATAAACACTAACATCTACAATACAAACCAAAATAGAATTTTTGAAAATAAGAAACATTTTGAAAGTGACTTTAGCTTCAAATAAAGATCAATTATATCAGGAGGTGGAGACAAGTGGTTGCTAAAAATGTACTTCATACATTCATTTATTCATTCAAGGGATTAGTTAAAAATGTTGATTTATCTAGTAAGTTTATCTTGTAAAGAATCGAAAATCATGGCTCTCAATTCATCCATTCATGCAGCTTAGAGTGAATTATCAATAATTATAAAAGACTGATTTAACAGGTGACATGAGTTAATTGATAAAATAAAATAACACCAGCATTACATTACAGTACAGCATTACGAAGGTGGTCCTGGATGGTTGGGTACGTAGTACAATAGTACTGGTTACAGTCCACCTCTCCCAAATGAAGCGGACAAGGAGGGACCGGGGATGAATTATGTCAGTGACACCCGACTTTCTTACAAATAACGCACATTTCATTCAAAATACTATAAACACAGACCAATAATTTGCACTTTTTTCATTTATTTAATTGTGTGAAACGGTTAATAAAAATAGGTAATAAAAACGATTATGATGTGGAGGTGAATCAGTTTAATCTTGACTTCTGGTCGTGAGTGACAGCGTTGGGGAAAATCTGTTGATTGTTGAATCTGTCGATTACAAAGTAAACACAGCGACGGAGAGAAAAAGGCCAAAGCTGTCAGGTGCCCAGTTTAGGGAAAAAAGAAAAGAAGATGAGGAGAAACGGGTAAAAGATAAAGATACACAGAAATGTTCTCTCTGTATGATTATGTAAACATTAAAGCACTTTTTGTAAGTCGCTCTGGATAAGAGCGTCTGCCAAATGCCTAAATGTAAATGTAAATGTATGATTAAGGTATTCATGTCATTATGTTCATTAGTGATATAACGTTAACTCTTAGGTGTGTTAGACTTCTTGTTTATGATGCTTGCTATGCCTACCATGCTAAAAAAACACAATAAAAGCCTAATATACAAACCATCACAGAAGTTCTAATGGTTTCTATTAAATACCATTATGAACTATTAACATTTTCCAGTGAAACTATTACAAAATTCCTTATTGTAGTGTGTTTTGGACACTTTTCCAATAGGATTTACCAGACCACCCACCAATAGAATCCATCATATACCAGCAGACATTGTTATACTTACCATTTAAACCAATACAATTCCCATTATAACCATTAAATCCATTACATCTTCAACATGTAGTATTACTACAATAAAACGTGTGGTGTGTACGAAATGTGAAGTTTTGTCAGGTTTTTCTAGGGGCAGGGGGGGCAGGGGCGGGGCAGGAGGGGGTCTCGCCCGGGGAGCAATTCAGTGTAGAACCGCCACTGCACACACACTCACATTTCATACAAACTTTAATAATTCTTATGAGTGTGTAAAGCTGCTTTGCGACAATGACAAACTGAATTGAATTAAGCTGAGGGCGGCTATTTTGAAGAAACTAGAAAATAAAACATGTTTTTTCTCCTTTGTTTGTTAAGGACATAAGTACACATGTGTTTATTCATAGTTTTGATGCCTTTAGTGAGAATTTACTACAAACTGTAAACAGTCAGAAAAATAAAGAAAACACATTGGATGAGTGGAGGTGTGTCCAAACTTTTGGCCTGTACTGTATATATATATATATATATATATATAACAGTATAAACGTTTATTCACTGTACCATAATGTTTACTCCATTTTAAATCTCTAAATGTTTGTTGTTTAAATGACATTTCCGAGTCTCACAGGCTTTTATTTTGAAGTTCCGTCAGGAGACTTTTATTGTGACGTGTGTTTACGGCCTCCGCCATCTGTCTGTGTTTGTGAGTCGCAGCGCGTGAACGCGTCGCTGGAGCAGAACCGGAACCAGGAGCAGAACCGGAACCATGGAGAAGATTAAAGTCATTGTTCAGTTCATAAACCTTACAGGAGTTCTGTGTGCAGTGTGTGTGTGTGTGGGGTTTATTCACTCCGCTCACTCCGTCACACCGTCACCCACACTACCTCCTGTCACACACCGTGAGTAACACACACACACACACACACACACACACACTCTGTTCTGTTGTTGTTCTAACCCACCTCAGACTCTCACTCATGTTAGATAAACCGGAAGTAACCTTGGTTATTGTTGTTTACACTCTTGTTGTTGTTGTTTACTGTTGTTGTTGTTGTGTTTCAGCGTGCAGCTCTGCCTCCAGCTGTGACTCCTGCCTGAAGAATGTCTCTGTGAGGAACTCCTGTAACATTTCAGCTCATATTAATCACTTCACTCACTTATGATGTGTTTATATTTACACCCCTGTGTGTGTCTGTGTGTGTGTGTGTGTGTGTGTGTGTGTGTGTCTGTGTGTGTGTGTGTCTGTGTGTGTGTGTGTGTGTTCTCCTCAGTGTTTGTGGTGTTACACTAATAACACCTGTACACTTTATCCCGTGTCTCATCTGCTGCCTCCTGCCTCAGTGTGTAAACTGTCTCAGGCCCGCTGGGGGGTGTGTTCAGGTACACACACACACACACACACACACACACTCTTTTAATAAAGATCTCTTCATTAATGGAGCACACTGTTATCACGATCACCAGTGACGTCATAGTCACGCGCTGGGTGCGTGCGGAAGTTAACGGTGTCTCTGTAGTTCTTTAAACGAACAGCAGGGGGCAACAACACACACACACACACACACACACACACACATAATGAACAGACATGTGAAACTACAAAAGCAAAATGTGTGTGTTTTAGTTAACTTTGAGGCTCTGATCATCGCGATGGCCGTGATCCTGGGTCTGATCCTGCTGGTCATCACCGTGTGCTGCTGCTACTGCTGCTGCCGCTGTGGGCGATCATCACGGTAACACACACACACACACACACACACACACACACACACAGTGCTATCCAGTCACACTCATGTGCTGTTTTTTAGAGGTTTATATTATTATATATAACACTAGCGTTAGTACGCGTCCCTGATGGTTAAAGAGTTTGTAGAAATAGTTAAAATGTTAAATCTGATAATAATCTGATCTGATCTTTAATGTAATCAGTGATATTATTATTATTATTATTATTATTTGAGGTTAAAGCCCACGTACATGTCTGTGTGTCTCTCTGTACAGCAGAACTCTCTGTCTAACTTATTAATACAAAGAAATCCCATTCTGTAAGGTTGAGTATCTTACGCCTTGTTTACACTAAGTTGTCCTTCTTTGGTGCTCAGACAAATACACTCCCTGTTCGGTAATCGGAGAGTGAATCACAGATGAGAAATGGAAAAAGTAGATCAAAGGATAAAGATGAAGTTTTGTCTTAAAACCACTCCAGCGTGTTAAAATTCACTTATACCACTTCAGCGCTGTTATTTCAGCCAAAGTGAAAATATGAACTAATCCCAGTCAAAATATTCACTTTATCTTTTCTAATTAATATCTATTGGTGCAGGTGTTTGTTTACATTGAGACAGTAGCGCATTAGTAGATTATTTTACAGTAGATTATTAAATCCCACACATAACTGTTCATAACATCACTTTTACTCCACATTTAGATTCACTGATGGTTTCTGGTCCTCCAATGTATAAAACATAAAGATATCATAAAAAAGTGAGTCCTGACCCAGATGAGGATGGGTTCCCTGTTGAGTCTGGTTCCCCTCACGGTTTCTTCCTATTACCATCTCAGGGAGTTTTCCCTCAGCACCGTGGTAATTGAACCCGGACCCTGGAGGTGCAAGGTCACCACTAACCACTACACCACCGCGCTGCCACTCATTTCATACAAACTGTAAAATCTGTCATTTCTGTTGATTGTGTAAAGCTGCTTTGTGACAATAACAATTGTTAAAAGCGCTATACAAAAATTTTATTAACAAAACCTCTTATTTATACAGATTAAATGTAATAAATGTAATAATGCCTTGGGGTTTCCAGACCAATCAGAGAGCTTTATGCAAATGACTAATCGGTAAATGAGTTAAAGAATGAGTGAATTAATTAGTGAAATGTGTAGCATCTTACTGTCTGGTTCTAAATCATGTTATATGTTTATACTTCTGTGTGTTTTTGTGTTTGTGTATATATACAGGTCAGCACGTATAGAGGAGGACATTGCTCGGAAGAGAGAGAGAGAGAGACAGGCTGATGAGCGGTAAGACTTGAACAGGCCCTGACTGAATCTCAGACCGCACACTAGCGCCCCCTGGGTTTAATGTCTCAGTGTTACGTCTGTAACTGTCCTCCCGAGGACTGGGGTCATGGGAGTCAGTGTTTCTCAATTGCATCCTAAATCTCACACGCACACACACACACACGCACACACACACACACACACACGTTCTCCTCAGTGAGTAGTGTGTGAGCCAGCCCTATCTAAACTAATGCTACAGTAGTGCACTTCTGAACGTACGTCTAGGTGTTTGGAAGGAAATAGTAACGTCTTTTGGTAACGTACTTAATTAAGATGCACTCCACTGAGAGTGTGTTTGTTCATGATACGAATATGGTGTGCGTGTGTGTGTGTGTGTGTGTGTGTAGGAGGGCTGAGCGCAGGTCAAGATACAGTGAGATCCGGAAGAAGTACGGTAAGTCACACATTAACATGGGGTCTATTTAGTTTAACTTCACACTGCCTGGACACAAACATCTCTCACACACACACACACACACACACACACACTAATATTTTCCTTAATGTCTTTATCTATTATTAAAGCACAACAACTTGGCGCAGTGTTACAACATTTATTTTTGTCCTGAGCTGTATTACTTTTACATTAATGACCAGAGAGTCAGCTCTCCTGTATGTCCAACAGTGTCTCACTGGGGTTAACATCTGGACGTCTGATGTCCAGTTCATGTGTGTAAATGATTCCTTGTGCTCCCAGAGCCGCCCTCTCACACTTCGAGTCCTGGAATACGGCGCGTGCCATCAGGGAATTAAACGTAAAAGTAAAAGTACATTCAGGTGGTCAGCTGACTTCATTTTATTGCCCCATAAAGTTACTGAGTCTAGACCTGAGTAACTGATCAACCCCAGATCATAACACTGTCTCTAGAGGCTTGTACAGTGGACACTATGCATGATGGGAGCATCACTTCATGTCCTTCCCTTCTCACCCTGACACGCCCATCACTCTGGGATAGGCTCAGTCTGGACTCACATGGTCACATGACCTTTCTCCATCACTCCAAAGTCCAGTCTTTATGATCCCCAACAAACTGAAGCCTTTATTCTGATGAGTCTCAATAACAAGTGGTTTTATTATGGACACATAGCTGTTTAGTCCCAATCCTATGAGTGTGTGTGTATTTGTGTGTCTGCATTTGTGTGTGTGTGTGTGTGTGTGTGTGTGTGTGTGTGTTTATGGAAATGCTCTAACTTTTATTATTAAACATACAGTAGCTCTAGTTTCTCCTTTTTTTTTTTTTTTTTTTTTTTTACATTTCAACTTCACCAATCGTTAAAGTGATCTCACATCACACTCACTCAGGATGTTTTTCTTTTGTGGAGTTGAGGTTCAGCTCTATCCTTCAAGAGTTTAATAATGTCTCAGGCAGGTCTTAACCCGATTCCAGTCGGTATAAGGAAAAATATGTGACTCTTCTAAAACACACTGAGATCTGGAAACGAGAACTTCCTCACTGCAACAGTTAGAGTTAAAGATTTGTTCAAGCTGAAACACATTAATAACTGCAGTAATTATACAGTCACAGCCTCTTAAGCCTCTTACAGTGATGTGTTTTGGCCGGGCGGTGTATTACATACACACATCACATATTACATACATACATCATTTGTGTAAAGCGGCTTTGTGACAGTGACTCTGTGTGTGTGTGTTTGTGTGTGTCTGTGTCTATGCAGGTTTAATGTCGGACTCCGATCACCCGTACAGCAAGTTTGAGAACGAGTGAGACGGGAGTGAGACGGGAGTGAGACATCTGACTGATTAATGTTTGCTTTTATCACCATAAATGAAGAATCTGATTAACCTGATTACGTTTAATGTCTATTCAAATTGCAATGTCATGCTGATGCGAGTGTGTGTGTGTGTGTGAGAGTGTGTGGTTTTAAACATTGCTGTGCTATTGTGTGCTCTAATTCAATGTTTCCTAATAAACTTCCACTTTTACCTTTGATGTGTTTAGAGCTTCTTTAATTAAAAAGGAAGTGACACACACACACACACACACTTCCACATAGCGGTTTTGATAACTCTTAGGGAGGTCCTAAGCCCCGCCTCTCCCTGCATATTATTTTAAACGTTCTCACACAGACTGACAGGTTAACCAACCAATCAGAGCCGTTGTGGGCGTGGTTTACTTAGCGCGTTCTTCTCCAGATGATTGTAACAGCGCGCGCGGAGAAACGATCATCTCTCTCTCTCTCTCTCACACACACACACACACACACACACCTCTGCAGTTTATCCACTTCATCAGGATTATTATTCAGTTGTTTTTTTCTTTATTCTTCAGCGATATGAAGATTTTACACACAGCCGCGCGAGCGCTCCTAAACAAAGGCGTGAGTGAGCGCGTGAGCGTGTGTGTGTGTGAGAGAGAGAGTGTGTGTGGACATGTGTGGTGTAACGGCAGCTTCTGAGCGACACAAAGCCTGAACACAATGAAGAAACTGCGGAGAACTTTATCAGAAAGCTTCCGCCGCGTCGGTGAGTCTCACACACACACACACACACACACACACACACACACACACACAGGGGTATAAAGACATACGCGCGTGTGTAATTTGCAGGGTTACCAGGTTGGTGAATTATTATTATTATTATTATTGTACACGCCTCCTTCTCATAGACTACCAGGTATGGAGGCCACGCCTTCTTGACTGAGACTGATAGGTACGGAGTCCCCGCCCCCTTGACATTTTGCTATGAACCATTGTACTGCTATGGAGTTTCATCATGTCTCCTTCATTTAATGTGGAAGAGTGCAGCGTGATGATGCAGATGTGGAGAGAGCATCAACTTCCTAATGAGCTTCAACTTCCTATAGAGCATCAACTTTCCTTTCTTATAGAGCTTCAACTTTCTATAGAGCATCAACCTCATACAGAGCTTCAACTTCCTATAGAGCATCAACTTCTCCTTCTTATAGAGCTTTAACTTCCTATAGAGCGTCAACTTCCTATAGAGCTTCAACTTCTCCTTCTTATAGAGCATCAACTTCCTATAGAGCGTCAACTTCTCCTTCTTATAGAGTGTCAACTTCCTATAGAGCTTCAACTTCTCCTTCTTATAGAGCTTCTTCCTATAGAGCATCAACTTCTCCTTCTTATAGAGCATCAACCTCATACAGAGCTTCAACTTCTCCTTCTTATAGAGCATCAACTTCTCCTTATAGAGCTTCAACTTCCTATAGAGCTTCAACTTCTCCTTCTTATAGAGCTTCTTCCTATAGAGCATCAACTTCTCCTTCTTATAGAGCATCAACCTCATAAAGAGCTTCAACTTCTCCTTCTTATAGAGCATCAACTTCTCCTTATAGAGCTTCAACTTCCTATAGAGCTTCAACTTCCTATAGACCATCAACTTTCTATAGAGCTTCAACTTCTTCTTATAGAGCTTAAACTTCCTATAGAGCTTCAACTTCTCCTTCTTATAGAGCTTAAACTTCCTATAGAGCTTTAACTTCTTCTTATAGAGCTTAAACTTCCTATAGAGCTTTAACTTCTTCTTATAGAGCTTAAACATCCTATAGAGCTTCAACTTCTCCTTCCTATAGAGCATCAACTTCTTTTTCTTATAGAGATTTAACTTCCTATAGAGCATCAACTTCTCCTTCTTATAAAGCTTCAACTTTTCCTTCTTATAGAGCTTTAACTTCCTAGAGAGCTTCAACTTCGTTTAGAGCTTCAACAACTTCTTCTTATAGAGCATCAACCTCATACAGAGCTTCAACATCTCCTTCTTATAGAGCATCAACTTCCTATAGAGCTTCAACATCTCCTTCTTATAGAGCATCAACTTCCTATAGAGCTTCAACTTCCTATAGAGCATCAACTTCTCCTTCATATAGAGCTTCAACTTCCTATAGAGCATCAACTTCTCCTTCTTATAGAGCTTCAACTTCCTATAGAGCTTCAACTTCCTATAGAGCATCAACTTCTCCATCTTTTAGAGCATCAACCTCATACAGAGCTTCAACTTCTCCTTCTTATAGATCATCAACTTCCTATAGAGCTTTAACTTCTTCTTATAGAGCTTCAACTTCCTATAGAGCATCAACTTCTCCTTCTTATAGAGCATCAACCTCATACAGAGCTTCAACTTCTCCTTCTTATAGAGCATCGACTTCCTATAGAGCATCAACTTCTCCTTATAGAGCTTCAACTTCCTATAGAGCTTTAACTTCCTACAGACCATCAACTTCCTATAGAGCTTCAACTTTCTATAGAGCGTCAACTTCTCCTTCTTATAGAGCATCAACTTCCTATAGAGCGTCAACTTCTTCTTATAGAGCATCAACTTCCTATAGAGCGTCAACTTCTTCTTCTTATAGAGATTCAACTTCCTATAGAGCGTCAACTTCCTATAGAGCTTTAACTTCCTATAGAGCATCAACTTCTCCTTCTTATAGAGAGCTTTAGCTTCGTATAGAGCTTCAATTCAATTCAATTCAATTTAATTCAATTTTATTTGTATAGCGCTTTTAGCAATTTTCATTCAACTTCTCTTCAAAATGAAAGACATAACATTTGATTAGCTCAGCATGAAAAGCTGGAACATTTCAGTTCCTGCTCGTGCAGCTAAAGCAAACAATCCACTATGGGTGGCAAGACACTGTAAAAATATCTTCTGGATAAAGTTGTGCACAGGGAAGAGATGAATACATGAATAAAAAAAATACAGGCTTTATTACTGCCTAGAAGCACAGTAAAGTCTGTTATTGAGAAGCGTAAGGTATTTGGTACAACACAGACTACTTATCGAAGTACCTAAAAAAAAAGTAATTCAAGAAAATGTAACTTGTTCGTACCCACCTCTGGTCACGACTAAAATTTTATTATTTTACCACAACACCAAACGATGGCGGAAATCAAATACAGTTAATTCAGGAAAGCATGAAGGTGGTGATGTTCCGTTATGGGGTGTTTCTCTGCCACAGGGACTGGAGCACTCGTCAGGATTAGGGCTGCAACAACTAATCGATAAAATCGATAATTATCGATAATGAAATTCGTTGTCAACGAATGCGGTTATCGATTAGTTGGGCTGCTCACGTCACTAAAGACCGCGACCACAAGATGCACAAATACACACAGATACACAGCCGCTCGCGCAATGGATGTTACAGGAGCGTCTGCAGGATAAAGCGCGCGCCCCGAGTCCTCCAAGGTTTGATAGCAATTTACATTAAACGCCTCTAAGAAGACGGTAACCTGCACGCTATGCAAGACCGAGCTTTCATGGCATGTCATGCACGAACACTTAAACAGAAAACGTGTTGGTGTTACGGATGGCGAAACGTCAGCAGGTTCGGTAAAAACTGTATCTCCATCGTCTAAAAGTTGTATAGTTGAAGTGCTTTTGTTTAAACTGTTTGCTAACTTCGGGGCAGTCGCCCTAGATCTGTTCACGGGCTACTCGCTAGCATCACATTGCGCAATCACCTCATGAGCAATAGTGATTAGTTAAATGAGTAGCTTAATTTACACAGTGCGAATAACAGTAGAATATTACATTTAGTAAATGTTGTGGTTTTCAGCGAATGCAAATAACAGTATATTTGTGACTATTAGCTTTATGCATTTCTACAGTTTTTTTATAGTCTACTACAAAGTTAACTTGTAATTTACTGTGGTTTTACTTATGCATACATCATTTTATTATACAAAATTACATTATTTTAGCTGTTTATATCTTATCAACTGAATATATCAGTGTATTTTTTAAAGTGTATATATATATATTGTATATATTTGTACTGTATATATTATATTTTCATTTAAGGTGTTCATTTAAAATGTCAAAATTAAAGATTATTAAACTCTATATGTGGCTTTTGCATTTTTAAAAGTTTCTTTTTATACATAAATAATACCTGATTTATGTTTTTTTAAATAGTAATTTTTAAATAAGCAAAATATCAAATTAAAGAAGTGGTTAGGCGTTATCCGATTAATCGATTAATCGAAAACATAATCGACCAACTAATCGATAATCAAAATAATCGTTAGTTGCAGCCCTAGTCAGGATAGAAGTAAAATGGATAGAAGGAATACCGGCAAATCTGCTTCCCCTTTGCCAGAAAGTTGTCAATTGGACAAAGATTTACCTTCCAACAAGACAATGACCCAAAGCACACAATAAAACTGACCACACAGTGATGGAAGGCCTAGTCAGAGCCTAAACTTAAACCCTATTGAAAACCTGTGGAAAGACTGCAGTTCACAAACACCATCAAATTTAACTCACCTTGAGAAGTTCTGCAAAGTCTAGATGTGCAAAGTCAGCAGAGACATATCGCAACAAACTCCAGGCTGTAATTAAAGAGAGAGGGGGTTCAACAAAATACTCAATCAAGGGGGCGATCCGTTTCCAACTCAGTGATTCTGTTTTTTAATTTCTCAGTGTTTTTTCCTGATGGGTTGGTGGTTTTCTCTCTCTCTCCCCCACACTCACCCTTTTTACGTTGTAACGTTATAGTAATAAATTTATTGTACTGTTTATAAATCTATACAAATATATCTGTATTTGTCTGTGTTGTATTTGATTTAGTGTTTTCACACACACACACACACACACACACAGTACTTTATTCAGTTATGGCCTTTTATAGTCAGAGGTCTAAATTCTTTCCCATGATGCTGTTATACCAAAAAAAACCCTACCCCCCCCCCCCCCCCCCCCCCACACACACACACAGTGTTTGTGCAGTGGTCAGTGGTGTGTTACTGTGTAACTGATCGCTTTTTCACTTCTTTTCACTTAAAGCATTAAAGAAAGAGGATGGAGGTTTTGATGAGGTAAGTGAAAATCTCTCTCTCTCAGTCTGTGTGTGTGTGTGTGTGTGTGTGTGTGTGAGTGAGATCCAGCGAAGAAAAATGTGAAGAATCCAAAACGGAAAAGAGCCACTTCCTGTTCAGTACAGAGTGTCTCTGTGTGTGTGTGTGTGTGTGTGTGTGTCAGAATGTTGGCTTCTCCCCAGATCAGAGCCAAACACGCAGCCGACACTTTAGGTTACCCACTGTTTAGTTTTAATACTTGTTCTCTCTCTCTCTTTCTCTCTCTCTCTCTCAGGAGGACGAGTCTGTAAAATGTAGAAATCCCAGCATTGCTCTTTTGTCCTTTTATGGTGTGTGTCTGTGTGTGTGTGTGTCTGTGTGTGTGTGGTTTAATTCTTGTGAAGCTGCTCGAATATTTTCCATTCTGAAACTTGAGTATAAATCATATGCAGTTCATTTCTTCAGCCACAACCGTGCTCTGTGTTGTGTGTGTGTGTGCGCATGTGTGTCTCAAGGTCACTTGACTTGACCTAACCCACTACACACCCTTTACTGACACTGACAGGTTACAAAGGCCACGCCTCCGCCACCCAGATTACATAAAAGAATTAATAAATAAATAAACCCGCGCTGAGTTCACCGTCTCTATCCCTGAGCTGCGGGTTATTTTTTGGGGGGACGACCCCCCCTCTTCCACACAGGGCACGGTCACAGGTACAACTGAACACCAGCCTTTCTGATAAAACAACAGGTGAGTGTGTCATGAGCTCGAATGTGGTTTGTAACACAGCCGGTGCCTGAGCAGCCCGGGAGGATAAACTCTACACCTGACGTCTCACAGGGGATCTGGTGTCCATCGGAAAGAGGGAGACAGAAAGACTTGAACTTTTACATTCCCTTATTTGTGCTAGGCACATTGAACAATAACAGTGCCTAAGTAAATAGGTAAATAAAATCGTCTTTAGAAAACTTAATAAAGTTAACACATTAAAAAGGTGAATAAATAAATAAATATGTGAATAAATAAAATAAAAAGAGCATGGTTGTGGAGAGAGAGAGAGAGAGAGAGACTGACTCTGATGTAATTAAACATAAACACAGAGGGACAGAGAGGTGGGGGGAGGGGTGTGTGTGGGGGGGGTGAAACAGGAAATGATCTATTAGTGTAAGTGATGATCTGTAGTGAGAGAGAGTGAGACACACTGGAGAACAGAGTGAGACACACTGGAGAACAGAGTGAGACACACTGGAGAACAGAGTGAGACACACTGGAGAACAGAGTGAGACACACTGGAGAACAGAGTGAGACACACTGGAGAACAGAGTGAGACACACTGGAGAACAGAGTGAGACACTCACAGCCGCTCTACTAGAATCTCTGCATGGAGTGTATAAGTAGTGGCACCCTACACACACACACACACACACACACCTCCACACACACACGCCTACACACACACACACATACACACTCACACACACACACCTACACACACACACACACACACACACACACACACACACCTACACACACGCACACCTACACACTCACACACACACACCTACACACACGCACACACACACCTACACACACACACACACACCTACACACACACACCTACACACACACACCTACACACACGCACACCTACACACTCACACACACACACCTACACACACGCACACACACACCTACACACACACACACCTACACACACACACACACCTACACACACACACCTACACACACATATATGTGTGTATGTGTGTGTGTATGTGTGTGTGTGTGAAAGAGAGAGAGAGAGAGACCTGATGATGCTCCTCCACTCATGAGAATTATATTTCACTGAAACTACACAGCATGAGAACGACTGGTGAGGAATCAATACTGTGAGTGTGTGTGTGTGTGTGTGTGAGTGTGTGTGTGTGAGTGTGTGTGTGTGAGTGTGTGCATGCTCTTCCTACTGCAAACACTACAGTTGCTTCTATGCTTCCTTAAACTGCTCCAGACTGTACCATCTACACACACACACACACACACACACACACACACACACACACAGTGGGGGGTGGGGTGGGGGCACGATGGTTTGAGCTCTTCCTTCTCAGACTGGAGAGGGGGACATGAGGACATGCGCATGCAAACACACACACACACACACACACACACAGACACACACAGACATTTACACACAGACGCTGCTCTGCTGCTCTGCTGCTTAAGGAGACAGGATCCCCCTCTCATCCTGCCTTTTTTGGTACAGACCGTGGAGTTCCAGCCTGCTGAGGCGCTGAGAGAGATAGAGGGAGAGAGAGAGAGAAAAAGAGAGAGAGACTAAGAGAGAGAGACTGAGAGAGAGAGAGACTGAGAGAGAGAGAGACTAAGAGAGAGAGACTGAGAGAGAGAGAGACAGGGTCTGAGTGGATGCATGTCTGCTTTGCTGTAGCTGCATCCTGCGAACACTCAGAATATAAGGTAAGATAATGAAGAGCTCTCTCTCTCTCTCTCTCTCTCTCTCTCTTTTTCTTTTTTTTGTCTGTCTCTCTCTCTGTCTGTCTCTGTCTCTTTGTCTCTTTTATTATCCAGTCCTGTCCTTGTGTCTTGTGTCTGTCTTCCTGCATGCAGCTCTCACATGTAGTACAGTGTGTCTAATAGCCATGCCATGTACACACACACACACACACACACACACACACACACACACACATCGTGACTTGGCATGTGTGTATTCCATGACGTATGTGTTTGCTGCTGTGATAAACACATCAATCTACATCATCAGCTTGACATTTCTTTCTTGGTCTCTCTATTACACACACACACACACACACACACACACACTGACTCCATTGCAATTTTATTGTCGAGCGCTGTGATGCTGTTTCAGCTCACACTTGTCTTCTGTCTTTCATGACTACAAAGTGTATCACCTCCTTCCTGCTGCAGCACGACAGTGGGAGCAGTGTGTGACGGAGTGTGTGACGGAGTGTGTGACGCGGTGTGTGACAGAGTGTGTAATGGGGTGTGTGACGGAGTGTGTAACAGAGTATGTAATGTAGTGTGTGACGGAGTGTGACAGGGTGTGTAAAGCGATGTTTAACGTGGTGTGTGACAGGGTGTGTAACGCGGGTGTGACGGAGTGTGTAACACCATGTGTGATGAAGTGTGTAACATGGTGTGTGACGGAGTGTGTGATGAAGTGTGGTACTGGGTGTGTGACAGAGTGTGTAATGTGATGTGTGATGGAGTGTGTGACAGAGTGTGTAACATGGTGTGTGACGGAGTGTGTGACAGAGTGTGTAATGTGATGTGTGACGGAATGTGTGACAGAGTGTGTAACATGGTGTGTGACGGAGTGTGTGACAGAGTGTGTGACGGAGTGTATGACAGAGTGTGTAATGTGATGTGTGACGGAGTGTGTGACGGAGTGTGTAACATGGTGTGTGACGGAGTGTGTGACAGAGTGTGTGACAGAGTGTGTGACGGAGTGTATGACAGATTGTGTAATGTGATGTGTGACGGAGTGTATGACAGAGTGTGTGACGGAGTGTATGACAGATTGTGTAATGTGATGTGTGACGGAGTGTGTGACGGAGTGTATGACAGAGTGTGTAATGTGATGTGTGACGGAGTGTGTAACACGGTGTGCGATGGAGTGTGTGACAGAGTGTGTAATGTGATGTGTGATGGAGTGTGTGATGGAGTGTGTAACACCGTGTGTGATGGAGTGTGTGATGAAGTGTGGTACTGGGTGTGTGACGGAGTGTGTAACACGGTGTGCGATGGAGTGTGTGACGGAGTGTGTAACACGGTGTGTGATGGAGTGTGTGATGGAGTGTGTAACACCGTGTGTGATGGAGTGTGTGATGAAGTGTGGTACTAGGTGTGTGACGGAGTGTGTAACACGGTGTGTGACGGAGTGTGTAACAGAGTGTGTAATGTGACGTGTGATGGAGTGTATGACAGAGTGTGTAAGTCGGTGTGTGTGTGCACTTCCCGATCTGAATGCAGCACTTTAAACTAACAGGCTGTGAGTTAACTGGACAAGTTGCACAATAAAAGGTGTAACGCACTAAAACTCCCCTCCGCCGTAATCGCTTTATACGGAGCAAAGCCGGCGCTCTTTTATTCAATGACGAGAGCGATGGGTTTCCTTCTCCTGCGCTCCGAGGAGTCTGTAGGCTTTTGGAGAGGAGCAGGAAGGAGCTTCTGGACTTCAGGAGGAGATTGTAGACTTCTGTAGGCAGGAGCAGGAGGTTGGGGACTGTGAGAGGATAGGGGGTGGAGCTTATGGACCTTAGGAGGGCAAGAAGGTGCGGCTTATGGAGCTCAGGATTATAGAAGTCAAGTCAAGTCGGCTTTTATTGTCATTCCAACCATATACAGTTCAGTACACAGTGAAACGAAACAACGTTCCTCCAGGACTGAGGTGCTACATACAACAACATAAATTAACACCACAACTCTACCGGAACCAGCTAGCAAACTAAGAGACCTAATTAGCTGACTAGCTAATATATGACAAATTAATTTTTTTTTTTTTAAGTTAACCTAAAACTACTTCTATACAAAAAGGCGGAGCTTGTGGGCTCCAGGGAAGCAGGAGGAGCTTGGGGCTTCAGGAGGAGGACCATATACACTTCAGGAGGGCAGGAGGAGGAGCTCGTGGAATTCAGGTGGGCAGATGGGGGTGCACAAGGGAGGGTTTGTCCTTATTGTTTGTATTAGATCTGATTACATGTCCTGTACCCCCGGGGTATAACAGGTCTGAGAGCAAACAGACAGGAAGCAGATGGAGGGACTGAAGGAGTGAGTTAGAGAGGGAGGGAGGGAGGGAGGAAGGAAGGGTGATTTGGGACACAGCCTAATTAATGAAGCTCTAATGCTTTATAAATGAGACGGTTTGGTGAAGAGAAACCTCTGCTCTTCAGGTTGAAGTGTTTTTTTGAGAGCTGTGAATGACACTTAATAAGGTGATTACACACAAATGCACACACACACACACACACACACACACATTAATAAAGTATTAAAATGGAAACAGAGCTTCAGTTGATTATGAATCATATTCTGTCCAAGAGTCCAGCCCCCCCACACACCCTGTTACATGATGATACACCTGATAGCTTGTGTATGTATGTGTGTGTGTGTGTGTGTAGGTAAGTCAGTCTGCTGTGAGCTCACCGTGCGTTGCGTTAATTAGAGCAGCGTTTCTATAACAGCATTAAATATTTAATCTGAACGTTGATGTGACACGGCTCCATCTGTGCTGCTAAACACACTCCACACACTCCACACACACTACATGTGCACTGCTGTGTTTAACATGGACATTGGACTCCATTAAATGTGTTATTTTTATAGATTAGATTGTTGTAAGATGTGTGTGTGAGTTAAGAGATCACACGGTGCTAAAAACTGCTTGTTTTATTCAAATAATGTTTTGTCACAGTGAAAATAATATTAATGTCACAAAGTAAATTTATCACAAAACCTATTTCAGGTCAGATGTTTGATTTACATTTAGGCTTTTGGCATCTTTCTCCTCAGATATGCGTCTCCAAGATGTCCACCCGAGGGGGCCAGGGTTCGGACTCGCTCTTCAGGCCCCTGGACTCGATCCCTGAGGAACGCCGAGCACGAGTCCAGCGCACTCAGAGCGGCTTCGAGCCCTTTGAGAAGCACGCCAGCCAGGTGAAGAGAGTGCACTCGGAGAACAACGCCTGCATCAACGCCTCGGGGAGCAGCACACACACAGAGTCACCCAAACTCCGCCGTCACTCCAGCCCCAGCTCCGTGAGTGTGTGTGTGTGTGTGTGTGTGTGGGAAAGAGTGAGAGGCTGCATGAGTAGGTGAGGGAGCATTGCACAGTATACAGGTACTAAAAACTAACTAACCATTTTGAAAACAGTGCTATACCTGCAGTTTGATATAATCAATATTTTTACATCTCTTTTACCTTCATGAACTCCATCAATCCAAAACACACAATAATCTCCTCTGAACAGTTGATATTGAGATGTTTATCTGCTCCTTCTGCTCTGTAAAGCTTCATAACGGCTCTAATCTGAGCTGCTGGTTGTTAACTGGTGATTTCTGAGGCTGGTGACTCTAAATGAACTTCTCCTCTGCAGAGCTCAGTTTGGGTCTTCATGAGAGACAGTTTCATCATGTGATGGGTTTTACAAACACACTTAATTATAAGACTGATCTTGTAGGAACTGTTCCAGAACAGTTGAGCTTCATGTCTTAAAAAAAATTATATATACTGTATATACAGTGTGTATATATCCACGTTTTACAAACAACTAGTTTAATAAGTCGCATTAGGTCTGGGCTAGAACTATGTTCTGACGCTATGATAACCTCAAGCAAAAATACCACAGTACTGTAGTCAGTTAAAGAAGCTTACACCTGTAATGATAAATGTGCTGCAAAAAAATAGAATCTTGTGAAAATTTTTTTTTCCTGTAACTGAATTTAAAAAGTGAACTCTCATAGATTTATTACATTTAAAGTTAAATATTTTGAAACTTTTTCGTTTTAGTTTATCTAAGACTACGGCTTACAGCCAGTATATCACAACATTGGTTATACAGAATGTATAAAAAAAAAAATCTCGTACGGAAGGTTCAACTCCTGAAAATACATTTATGCCCCTTAAGACTAAAGACGGGAATCACCCAGTCACCTTCCGATATGATATTATCACGATGCCTTGGTGCCGATCTAAAAGTATCACGATTTTAAAAATATGCCATATTTACATTTTTTCCCAGATTTTGTTACAATTTCAAATCTTTTCAAAAAGTTTAATGAGTAAATAAATGGAGTGTATGTCTTATAACATTAGTTTTCTTATTTAAAACCCAAGTGGAGCATTCAAACACTACAAGCTAACTTCAAATACAAGAGTAACATTTTAACATAAAATATTAATTAAACACAAAGCTACATTGTTACTGAGCAGCGCATATCTCCAATAATCCACAATAACATCCTCTATAATTGGTATTTCTAAACAAACTTGGTGAATAATTCACTCCTACCACACGGAATAAAAATGTGTAAATAGTTCAGAGTGCGTCACCTGTATGATTATGAAGAAACGATGTTTTACTGCCTTTAATGCGTTAAAAGTCTTAAAAGTCAACGGTGAGCGTGCGGGTTGATTGGCTGTGAGCACGTGGCCGTGTGCGGCTTCTAACGCACGCAGTGTTTCGAGACTGGTGTAAGTCTGTGTATTGAGTGTATGCGAGTCTAATTTGCTCACAGAGGTTAGAGAAAAAGGCAGATCGGAGGCGTTACGTGATTTTTGATTATGTAACACCATAAAAATGTGTGCCTGTTGCGGCACTCGGAAGCTTCTGCGCTTAGTACAGAATCGTTTATATCTGAGGCGAATCGTCCGATCATTGATTATGAGCAATCAATCTGAAACCAATCAAACCAGACGATTATGTTTACTTCCCAAGCGATTAGTTCATCTCTATTATAAATGTAAAAATTCTTTACAAAAAAACATTGATTTTGGAGTCAGTATGACATACATGAATCGGCACACAAAAGAATTGCAATTCATAACTGAATCAAATTTTTCCCCATCTCTACTCAGTACTTCCTCAGGACTCCTTTAGCAGGAATTCCTGCATCATCGTGTCATGGCATAGAGGTGATCAGCCTGTGGCGTTGCTGAGGCGTTATTGAAGACCAGGTGGCTTTGATATCAGCCGTCAGCTCGCCTGAATTGTTGGGTCGGTGTTTCTCAACTTCCTCTTGATATTGGCCCAGGGATTCTCTATGGGGTTAGAGAACATGCACCGTGATATTACCGGTGATATTACCAGTGATGATATGGTCAGCTAACCAGTTTAGTTCTTTTTCTCTTTAGCCCTGGTAAGTCACTTCTAATTAAATTCAATTCAATTGAATTTTATTTGTATAGTGCTTTTAGCAATTTTCATTGCCGCAAAGCAGCTTTACACAGTCAAAAGAATTATTTAAGTTTGTATGAAATGTGAATTTGTATGAATCAAAATGGTCAGTTTGTCCCTGATGAACAAGCCGAGGGCGACAGTGGCAAGGAAAAACTCCCTGAGATGGTAATAGGAAGAAACCTTGAGAGGAACCAGACTCAACAGGGAACCCATCCTCATTTGGGTGAAACAGAAAGCAGTAAATGATCTGCATTTATACAGTGTGTAGGGTGGGAGGCAGTTCAGCTATAATAGCTGATGTTAATTGATGTTAATATGGAGTCCAGGTAGTTATTTAAGACCCAGGTAGACTTGTAAGAAGTTCCAGTCCTGAACTATCGAACTGTCAAGTCCCCAGAGAAACAGTTGCCAACACCAGTCAAGGCCAGAACCATTTTCTGGGTAGAGAGAATCATCCCCAGACACCAGACGCATCCCAGAGAGACACACGGGGCATCCATGTGACGAGATCTTCAGCCAGAAGCGGGGCACCAGGATGGGTCAGACAGGTCCGGAGGGCAGAGGGGGTCTGGATCACTGGCAGCTCAGGAACGACATGCGCAGCTCGACAGAGAGAGAGAAAGAGTGAAAGGGGAAGACAGGAGGAGAGAGGAAAGAGAAAGAGGGGGGAAAGAGAAGAAGAAGAGAGATGGCAGTTAGGTATGGTCACAGTCACACAATGTATAATGTGAATGTATATTAACTGTAGAGTGCAAGCAGAGACTCCGGCAGGACTAACTATGACATCATCACTAAAAGGGAGGAGCCAGAAGGAAACACAGACATGAGGGGGAACTGAGATGTAAAGCAAACAATCACCTCACCGTCAGCAAACATGAGTGATCAATGAGAGTGAGGAAGACAACATCCAAACATACCAGTTCACCATAATACTCTACGTCCATGAGTCTCCCAGATCTGCTCCTTTACCTAAGGCTAATCTATTTATAAAAATGCTTGGCTAAATAAATAGGCTTTTAGCCTGGACTTAAACACTGAGACTGTGTCTGAGTCCCGAATACTAGGGATGCACCGAAATTTCGGCCGCCGAAAATTATAGCATTATCGGTTTCGGCCGAAACGTAAGAAAGCGCCGAAAATAAAAGCCGAAATTGTCGCCACGCCTCTCCTGTCCTCCCGTCTCGTTCGCGCTGTCATTACGCATCAAACACGGAGTATGTCGGCGGTTTGGAAGCACTTCAAAGTTTCAGATGAGGACAGCAAAGTTGCAATATGCAACATTTGCTCTGCAAAAGTTTCAAGAGGGGGTTCAACAGCTAAGACTTGGTTAAAACTAAGCCAACTAGCACATCAACACCCTCGGTTGCCACAGTTTTCGAAAAAATTAAGAAATTTGCAAATGACAGTGCTAAAGCACGTGACATAACAGAGAAAGTAATGGAATTTATTGCTTTAGATGACCAGCCGTTTTCAGTCGTGGAGGACATCGGATTTCGTAGGCTAATACACCACATTGAGCCGCGTTACACACTGCCAAGCAGACGGTATTTTGCAGAGACCTCTCTACCTGAAATGTATGACCGTGTTGCAAAACATGTTCATGAGCTCATGACCACAGATATCTCTGCTCTAAGTTTTACCACAGACATATGGAGCTCTGACGTTAGTCCAACTAGCATGCTCAGTTTGACAGCGCAGTGGATAAACGCGGAGTTTAAATTGCAAAACATTCTGCTTCATGCACAGGAGTTTGTCGGCTCACACACTGCAGCAGCAATATCCGATGCTTTGGCTAACATGTTTGAAACTTGGAACATAGACAAGTCTAAAGTGCATGTGATTGTGAGAGATAATGCACGGAACATGATAAAGGCTATGGATGACAGTGGATTAAAGAGCATACCTTGCATGGCACACACGCTGCAGTTGGCTGTGAATGAGGGACTGCTTAGTCAGCGGAGCATATCAGAAATCACAGCAACTGGGAGAAAAATTGTGGGACATTTTAAGCATTCTCCGCTTGCTTATTCCAGACTACAAGATTTGCAAAAACAGTTTGGGATGCCAACAAAACGACTACAGCAAGATGTGGCCACTCGCTGGAACAATACATACTATATGTTGCAAGGATTACTTGAACAGAAGCGGGTTTTAGCTGCATACATGACAGATCACGACCTGCCAGCAACTTTGAGTGCACATCAGTGGATGTTGGTGGAAAACATTGTCTCTCTTCTCGTCCCGTTCGAACAGTTAACCAAGGAAATAAGCTCAGCTCAAGCGTCTGTTGCTGAAGTTATTCCACTGATCGCAGCACTGAAGGGCCTGCTTGGAAAAGAGGCGGAAACAGATCATGGCGTAAAAACAGCTAAAAAAACTCTACTGGAGGCTGTTAACAAACGCTTCCAAGACATTGAGTCCAACCCTCTTTACGGCATTGCAACAATATTAGATCCACGCTTTAAAGACCATTACTTTGACGATGAGAAAAGGCAGGATGTACGCGAAATGGTGCAAACAGAGCTTATGGCTCTTGAAACCTCTGGTGAAGCACAAGCCGCGACGGGGAGAACAGAGCAAACTGTGCCTGAAAAACGGTCACGTACAAGTGATGGGGCGCACATTCCTTCGCTTTCTGATATGTTAGACGAAATTTTACAGGAAAGCGTCCCAACCCACAGCGGTGTAAGAGCAAGCGCAGCCTCACAAGAAGTAGCAACCTATCTAGCTGAACTACCCATTGGCAGAAGTGACAATCCACTTGACTACTGGCGCGCGAACAAAGATCGCTTTCCTTTGCTTGCAAGAGTGATTTTATTCAGTGCAGTATGTTCTTCATGAGAAGAGGAACTGTGTCTTCAGCCAGAAAACTGAAAAACTTTTGTTCATAAAGATAAACCTGCTTCTTTTGCTTAAATTAAAAGCAGACCAATTTAGTAAGAGGTTGGATTTATTTATTTTTCTTCTGTTTGTGCACTGTTGTTTGGTACAGTAATTTAAAATTGAAGTAAAAAAGCAGCTAGCATTTTTTTTGCACAATTTTGTTACAGAAAGAAATTTATTCTTATAAATATATTCTTATTATTGGAGCTTTCTTAATTATTGGTTTAATAACTGCTAATTTAAAAGATTTTGGAACATAACCAATGCTGAGTGAAGAATTAATTATTCTCAACAGGGGTTCTGTTATTGCTGGTACTATCTGTTTAAGAAAATGTGTCAGTACAGGATCTAATATACAGGTTGATGAATTTGAAGAAGAAGTGTGACCTGCTTTATGAGTGGGTCCTACTACACACTGATTTACTCCTACCGAGTCCAGTATGGACATAAATGCTGTTCTCAGAGGGTCCGTGTTTTTGTATAATAGTCAAATTATCATTGTGAATAACTGCGACGCCTCCTCCTCTACCAGTTAACCGAGGCTGGTGTATGTAGCTGTATCCAGGAGGACTAGCTTCATTTAGAGCTACATACTCGTCCTGTTTAATCCAGGTTTCTGTTAAACAGTGTATATCAAATTCCTGATCTGTGATAATTTCATTAACTATAACTGCTTTAGATGCAAGAGATCTAATATTTAACAGTCCTAGCTTCAGATCTAATGAAGTCTCTGGTTCAGGAGTGGATTGATACTAGCAATGCAGCAGTTGTATTTCGTTTTCTAAAGACGTCTGTGTGTGGTGAGTGGCTCTTAATGAACTGACTCCAGCCTCATCCTTCTGAAGCTTGCCCAAGTTCTTAAATCAGAATTGCTTGATAATCTTCTTTAGGCTGCGCTTGTCCCTGTTGCATGTGAAAGTATTGCTACCACACTTTTCCTGTCCAGTCAACCTTTCATCAATATGTTTCCGTACAGCAGCTTTTGGGCAGAAACTTCCTTGTGGAAGAAGTTAGTGATCATCTTCTGCAGTCTTGACAGTACATGTGTGTACTGGACCAGACAGAGGGACAGACCATATTTATACTGTATGAAAAGTAATTAACTAAAACTCAAAATAAAATATTCTAATATTTTAAGATACAGAATTTTGGATTTTCATGAGCTGTAGGACATAATAATAAAAAACTACAACAAAAATGGGCTTAAAATATTTTACTGTACATGTAATGAACCTAGAATATATGAGAGTTTCAGTTTAGTTTTTAACTAAATTACAAAAAAAAAACAACTATTACAAAAATCTAATCATTTTGAGATACATTCTACATTATCTAATTATTTTATGTAAAACTCATTCTATTGTCATGTAGATTCTGTTATTTCAGTGATGTACACACATAGAGAAAGAATTTTTTATTTTGGTGTGTGTGTTGTTGTGTGATGGTTTGCCATGTAATGCTGTGTGTGTGGTTGTGTGGGTATGTGAGAAGATGTACGCGGGTGAGAAATTATTATTATTATTATTATTATTTTAACCACGACCATGTCACCTGCAGCCAACCAGTCCAAAGTTCGGGAAAGTTGATTCCTATGAGAAGCTGGAGAAACTTGGAGAGGGTTCATATGCCACCGTCTACAAGGGCAAGAGCAAGTAAGTGTTTTGTGTGTGTGTGTGTGTGTTTGTGTGTGTGTGCACTTACTTTATACAATTACCTAATATTTTGAACAATAGTGGGTTATGTGTAGTTTAGTTCAATTTAATTTCTGTGTGAACTTAAAAGGCTTGGTTTGAACCTCACTCAGCTGTCTGTCCGTAAATCAGATAACTTACTGTCCATTGTATCTTTTAAATAAAGTTTACTGTATGTGTGTGTGTGCATAGGGTGAATGGGAAACTGGTGGCTTTGAAGGTGATTCGGCTGCAGGAGGAGGAGGGAACACCTTTCACTGCTATCAGAGAAGGTGAGAAACATAATCAGAGGGAACTAATGGCGTTTCTCACTCGGGTCCGGGAACCATTTCCGAGCACACTTGGCCCTGGGACCAGTTTATTTTTGTCTGTGAGCATGCAATCCCTCCAAGCTCGGGAACGAATCCCTGGACCGATTGCAGAGGTGGTCTCTGGAACGATTCATGCGAGCACGGAAGGCAGGACATAAGTACGCCTCGTGCTCAAAAGAGGAACTGCTGTAGTTACTGTTTGAATCCATACACAAACAAACGTGGCTGCAAAAGAATCTCTGTGATGTAATGCCGAAGTATAGTATTTGCTGGAAATTTACACAGACGAAAACACCAAGACAATCAGACACTACACATAAAAACTTAAACATTTATGGAAGTATCCGTAAGTATTTAGACGATTTTAAACCATCCGGTGTGATCAAGTCGAAACCCCTTTGTCCTATTGTAGCGCAGCCACACAATGTTTTTTTTTATAGGTTAAAATAGGTTGGTAAATAAAAATAAAACCACCGGACCTAATCAGCGACCTCTATATGTTTTGGTTCCGGGGTTAGCCTCTCGCGAGTATGCGCGAGTATGACGCGAGGGAAATCCTGATGACGCGTCGGGTCACGTGTGCCGGTATAAATAGGGAACCGGCAAAGGACTCGGGTGGAGAGATGAGACAGCGCGCTGGTTTTGGAATAGAGAGAGAGCTATTGATTGTCCCACTTTAAGGCTACTATGACCACTCAGTCAGGAGGGCCGAAGACTATCACGTGTTTCCTTCGAACCAGTGACGCCAGCCGACCGCATCTTTTCTAATTGGTCTGCGAAACACACTCTGAGGACAGCGCTATCCGTTCCTTCCACTTGTGCGAGCTCACAGGCGCCCCGGATTGGCTGTAGAGCCGTGATTAATGTGGGAGCATGAAGTACCTCTCTTCCCCCCCCTCTGAGAGAGCTCGGCCAGAGGTTAGGCATTACCGGGGAACCGAACCAGCGATCTCTGGAAGATAGAGGAGCACTTTACCACTGCGCCACTTGCGAGCAGTATAAATTTATTTTTACATTTATAACAATATAGTATAAACACAGTGCACACAAAACATGTTAAACACAAAACATTGATGTATGTTAAGGTTGATGTATGGTAAGGTTTCAAATTCAATAGTTTCAGCACCTCAGCTAAGTTTGGAAACCTACACATAAGCAAGGTGAAGAAAAAAAAGAGCACAAGCATCTCTCTTGTAGGAATGTTGACATGTCAAGATGGCGCCGGTGAGGTCGGCTGCCGTCACGACTGCTCCGACCACCTTTTCTTTGTTTTTGTTCTTTAAGTTAGTTTACAGCGTTTTAAAACCGGCAAATTACCACCATGGGGTACATTAGTTATGATAGAGACACTCTTGTTTCAATTGGTATACAATGTACTCACAATTCGACGTTTTTAACTCCGGATCCGAGCTGGCCGAGTGAGATCCTGAGGGACAACAAAGGACGCGACGTGAAGCGGCGGCTCCGAGGGAAACGAGCCGGCATCAGGAACAGGCTGAGAGCCCGTGCACACCGCACACCTCTGCCTAGCATCCTGCTCGCCAACGTCCAGTCACTGGAAAACAAGCTCGATGACCTCAGGGCCAGGATAAAGTTCCAGAGAGACATTCGGGACTGCAATCTCCTCTGCTTCACCGAGACATGGCTGAACCCAGCGGTGCCGGACCACGCCATTCAGCCGGCCGAGTTCTTCTCGGTTCACCGCATGGACAGGACGCGGGACTCGGGGACGTCAAGGGGAGGCGGCGTGTGTTTAATGGTGACCAGCAGCTGGTGCAACAGCGCGAGCGTTGTTCCTCTCACACGCTCCTGCACACCAAACCTGGAACTACTGTCCATTATGTGTCGTCCTTTTTACCTTCCTCGGGAGTTTACATCGGTCATGACCATTTTGATTCATACAAATTCACATTTCATACAAACTTAAATAATTCTTTTGACTATGTAAAGCTGCTTTGCGGCAATGAAAATTGCTAAAAGCGCTATACAAATAAAATTGAATTGAATTGAATTGAATAATCAGCGCCGTTTATATTCCACCACAAGCGGACACGGACACTGCCTTATGCGAGCTGCATGAGGCACTCACACAACAACAAACACAACACCGGGACGCACCGAACTTTTATCAGCACATCACCTGCCCCACCAGGGGCGAAAGGACACTGGACCACTGCTACACAACGGCCAAGGACGGCTACAAGGCACAATCTTGTCCACCGTTTGGTAAATCCGACCACGCCGCCATCTTTCTCATGCCAAAATACAAACAAAGGCTGAAACAGGAAGTTCCGGTTCAGAGGGAGGTCGTGCGCTGGACGGACCAATCGGTGGCCGCGTTACAGGACGCACTCGATGACGCAGACTGGGACATGTTCAGAAACAGCTCCGACGATGACGTCAGCGTGTTTACGGAAGCGGTTGTGGGATTCATCGGGAAACTAGCGGACGATACCGTAGAAAAAAAGACTATTAAAACGTTTCCCAACCAGAAGCCGTGGGTGGATAAAACCATCCGCGACGCTCTGAGATCTCGCACCGCTGCCTACAACACGGGACTCGCGTCGGGGGACATGGAACCATATAAGGCTGCGTCATACAGCGTCCGGAAGGCGGTGAAAGAGGCGAAGCAGCGATACGGGAGGAAACTAGAGTCACAACTCCAACAGAATGACTCTAGGAGCCTGTGGCAGGGATTAAGGACAATAACGGATTATAAAGCACCAACATCCGGTATGATAAACGCAGACGTGTCTCTGGCAGACGAGCTGAACACTTTCTATGCTCGCTTCGAGACTGCAGCTAAAGACGCTAGCGATGCTAATGCTAGCGGCGCTAACGGCTGCAGACAGGAAGTCACTGCCAGCACCGGAAGTGCGTTCATCATCACCGAGCATGACGTGAGGAGAGCCTTCAAGAGAGTGAACACCAGGAAAGCAGCAGGACCAGACGGCATCTCAGGCCGTATTCTCAGAGCCTGCGCAGACCAGCTAGCACCTGTGTTCACTGAGATATTCAACATCTCTTTATCTCAGTCGGTGATCCCCACATGCTTCAAAGAGTCCATCATTGTTCCTGTCCCAAAGAAACCTCATCCTGCTTCCCTCAATGACTATTGCCCTGTAGCCCTCATCTCAGTAGTGATGAAGTGCTTTGAACGCCTGGTCAGAGACTTCATCATCTCTTCACTACCAGACACACTCGACTCACTACAGTTCGCTTATCGTCCAAACCGTTCCACGGACGATGCAATCTCTCATCTTCTCCATACATCTCTTACTCACCTGGACACTCGGAGGGGGAATTATGTGAAAATGCTCTTCATCGACTACAGTTCTGCATTTAACACCATAATTCCCTCCACACTTACCACCAAGCTGGAGCACCTGGGACTCAGCTCATCAATGTGTCAGTGGATCTTTAATTTTCTGACTGGCAGACCACAGGCAGTAAGGATGGGCGGACATGTCTCAGCCTCCCTCACTCTCAGCACTGGAGCCCCCCAGGGTTGTGTTCTGAGCCCCCTGCTGTACTCTCTGTACACCCACGACTGCGTGGCCACTACCAGCTCCACCACCATCATCAAGTTTGCTGACGACACTGTTGTGGTGGGCCTGATCACGAACAACGATGAGACGGCCTACCTGGAGGAGGTTGGAAATCTGGAGAACTGGTGCCAGAGAAACAATCTCTTCCTGAACGTCAGTAAGACAAAGGAGCTGATAGTGGACTTCAGTACAAAGCAGGTGAGGAACTACCAGACCCCCGTCATCAACAGGAGCCCAGTGGAGAGAGTGGACAGCTTCAGATACCTCGGTGTTCACATCACGCAGGACCTGGCATGGTCCTGTCACATCAACACCGTGGTAAAAAAGGCCCGGCAGCGTCTCTACCACCTCAGACGCTTGAGAGACTTTAGACTGCCCTCCAAGGTGCTCAGGAATTTCTACTCCTGCACCATAGAGAGCATCCTGACGGGAAATATCACGACCTGGTTCGGGAACAGCACCATGCAGGACAGACGAGCTCTACAGAGGGTGGTGCGATCAGCTGAGCGCATCATCCGCATCGAGCTCCCTGACCTGCACTCGATCTACAGCAAGCGGTGCTTGACCAAGGCCAGGAAGATCGTGAAGGACCTCAGCCACCCCAATAACGGACTCTGTTGCGGTCTGGGAAGCGATTCAGCTCCTTGAAGGCCAACACGGAGAGACTAAGGAGAAGCTTCTTCCCGCAGGCGATAAGGTCTCTCAACCACAACCACACCCCTATGCAGAACTAACACAATCTTTTCATAATTGATCAAATCTATCAATCTTTTTACATCCATGAACACTATGGACAATTACACGCTCACCTTCCTTCATATCTACACTACATGTTGTACGTTTACATCCTGGACCATTGCACAAAGACACTTTAATAACTTTGCACACCTACCTTCACAACTACACTACATGTTTACGTCTACATCCGAGGCCAGTGCACAAAGTCACTCTAATAACCTCTGCACAAAGACACTTTGTTCTATGCATTTTTGCACACCCAGTACGGTATATTTCAATTTGTACAGTATATTTCTATTTTTATGCACATCATATTTCTATGTACAGTATATTTCTATTTTTATGCACATCATATTTCTATTTTTATTTTTAGTTCTATTTTTCCTAGCACATTTCTATTTTTATTTTTAGTTCTATTTTTTCCTAGTTTAATTTAAAATTTTTTATTTAATTTCTATCGTATTCTTTAATATTTTTATTTATTTATTACTTGTAAACTTTAATTCTCTTTTAGGGTCAATGGCAGTCGTATAATGCATTTCACTACATTTCGTACTGTGTATGTTTGTGTATGTGACAAATAAAATTTGAATTTGAATTTGAATGTTGTCTTCTTGATAGGAGAATTTAGTAGCCATTCCTGGTCTCCCCAGGTCAGAAGGACATGCCGTCATCACACACCACCTCTCTCTTGAACCCAGATGATCCTGAGGAGAACAGAAAATATATGATTACATATTTATTATTTATTATATGTATCTATGCTATTTGTTGAACTTTATTATATTTATTTTTTAGCATTTCTTGCATTTATTTAATCATTGTTTACATCTGTAGGATTTATTCACAGTGTACATAAACGCTTTATTTTTATATTTTAATAAAAAGTGATTATTTACAGCACCTGATTACTCACCTGACAGAGTAGAGTTGTAAAGCCATTCCTCAGTGCCTTGTGCTGTATCCGTTCAGTGCGCGCTCATTTCGCTCTCTGAGCCACACAATAGATGTGTCAGTAGACATTGTTGGTCAGAGCGCCGTTGTTTTTGTCACAAAATAAAAACATCCACACAGAGCATTAACAGGTGTCTCACAGTTCATGACCCGAGCGGGTGTTTCTTCTTCTTTCTCCAATTTTTTTAGACGGGAAACAAACAAACTATGTCTTTACTGCCACCTACTGTTTCCGTTTTTGTAAATACACAAGTTTGCCCGGGTTCGGAACCGATGTTACAGTGTGCATGCAAACCTGTGGGGGGATTGGGAAGGAAGAGAAATTGTGCTCTGGAACAAAACAGAACAGTTGTTCCCAGTGAGAGAACGCTCTAATAGAGTGGTCATGAACCCTGTGGAGAACAGCGGGTGGGGGTGTCTCCTCAAGGCTGGAGGGTTTTAGGTGAGATCCTGAGCTTACATTAATGTCTGTGTGGTGTTGCACAGATTTTTCCATGTTGGTTTTCTCTGGGTTCTTTAGGTATCTCTTACCTTCCAAAAACATACCAGTTGATGGGATGAGGCAAAATTGCTCCCATTGTGAGTGTGCTTCCCCATTTAGAGTATGTTCCCTAATCATGCCCAGTATTTCAGAATCTGAATCCCTGATCCTCCAGCATGAGTGGGATCATTGCTCTGCTGGAAAGTAAACCTGCATCCCATAGTGTTAGCACCACCATGATTCACAGTGAGGTTTGTGTTCTTAGGGTGATGCACCGCACTGTTTTTAGGTTTTCAGGTCTAATAAGAGAACCAGTAGTCCAGAACCAGTAATCCAGATGTGTGTGGTGGCTTCCAATCTCTTTTTTTAGAGACACTAGGTTGTAGTTGTCCCCAGGGTAGTTTCTCTTCTCTCTTCTCTTCTGAGCCCCTCTTCACCCAGCTCACCTAGTCCTCTCTTCATCTGGCAAACCTAGTCACCTCTTCACCAGAGTCACCTAGTCCTCTCCTCACTATGGTCACCCAGTTCCCTCTTCACTCGACTCACCTAGTCCTCTTCACTAGGGTCACCTAGTCCCCTCTTCACCCGGCTCACCTAGTCCTCTCTTCACCCGGCTCACCTAGTCCTCTCTTCACCCGGCTCACCTAGTCCTCTCTTCACCCGGCTCACCTAGTCCTCTCTTCACCCGGCTCATCTAGTCCCCTCTTTACCCGGCTCATCTAGTCCTCTCTTCACTAGGGTCACCCAGTTCCCTTTTCACTCGACTCACCTATTCCTCTTCACTAGGTTCACCTAGTCCCCTTTTCACCAGGGTCACCTAGTCCCCTCTTCACCAGGGTCACCTAGTCCCCTCTTTCAATTCAATTCAATTTTATTTGTATAGCGCTTTTAGCAATTTTCATTGCCGCAAAGCAGCTTTACATAGTCAAAAGAATTATTTAAGTTTGTATGAAATGTGAATTTGTATGAATCAAAATGGTCAGTTTGTCCCTGGTGAGCAAGCCGAGGGCGACAGTGGCAAGGAAAAACTCCCTGAGATGGTAATAGGAAGAAACCTTGAGAGGAACCAGACTCAACAGGGAACCCATCCTCATTTGGGTGAAACAGAAAGCAGTAAATGATCTGCATTTATACAGTGTGTAGGGTGGAAAGCAGTTCAGCTATAATAGCTGATGTTAATTGATGTTAATATGGAGTCCAGGTAGTTATTGAAGACCCTCTCCTCACTATGGTCACCCAGTTCCCTCTTCACTCGACTCACCTAGTCCTCTTCACTAGGTTCCCCTAGTCCCCTCTTCACCCGGCTCACCTAGTCCCCTCTTCACCAGGGTCACCTAGTCCCCTCTTTACCAGGCTCACCTAGTCCCCTCTTTACCCAGCTAACCTTGTCCTCTCTTTACTAGGGTCACCCAGTTCCCTCTTCACTCGACTCTCCTAGTCCTCTTCACTAGGGTCACCTAGTCCCCTCTTCACCCGGCTCACCTAGTCCCCTCTTCACCCGGCTCAACTAGTCCCCTCATCAGAAGGGGATAAGATCCAGTGTAGAAATCCACAGAAGAGAAACTACCCTGGGGACAACTACAACCTAGTGTCTCTAAAAAAAAGTGATTGGAAGCCACCACACACATCTGGATTACTGGTTCTGGACTACTGGTTCTCTTATCAGACCTGAATACCTGAAAACAGTGCGGTGCATCACCCTAAGAACACAAACGTTACTGTGAATCATGGTGGTGGTAACACTATGGGATGCAGGTTTACTTTCCAGCAGAGCAATGATCCCACTCATGCTGGGGGATCAGGGATTCAGATTCTGAAATACTGGGCATGATCAGGGAACATACTCTAAATGGGGAAGCACACTCACAATGACACCTGGGAGCAATTTTGCCTCATCAGCCCATCAACTGGTATGTTTTTGGAAGGTGGGAGATACCTAAAGAACCCAGAGGAAACCAACATGGAAGAATCTGTGCAACACCACACAGACATTGATGTAAGCTCAGGATCTCACCTAAAACCCTCGAGCCTTGAGGAGACACCACCAGTCTTCACTAGGGTCACCTAGTCCCCTCATCACCCGGCTCACCTAGTCCCCTCTTTACCCGGCTTACCTAGTGCCCTCTTCACCAGGGTCACTTAGTCACCTCCTCACCAGGGTCACCTAGTCCCCTCTTCACTCGGCTCACCCAGTTCCCTCTTTACCCGGCTCACCTAGTCACCTCTTCACCAGGGTCACCTAGTCACCTTCTCACCAGGGCCACCTAGTCCCCTCTTCACCCGGCTCACCTAGTCCCCTCTTCACCCGGCTCACCCAGTCCCCTCTCCATCCGGGTCACCTAGTCTCTGGTTTACCTGGCTCAATAAAATGTAGAAGATTGTACTGTATTATTAATGTTTTTAATAATTGCTTTATGAATCATAATAGCTGTAATAAATAAGTGATAGACTTTGTGTGTGTTTCTGTTTGTTTGTGTGTATGTGTTTTTATGTGTGTGTTTGCAGCATCTTTGCTGAAGGGTCTAAAACATGCAAACATTGTCCTACTACATGACATCATACACACCAAGGAAACACTCACACTTGTCTTCGAATATGTGGTAAGTCTCTCTCTTTCACTCACACACACACACACATATCTATAAATATGGTCTGGATATATAAGGTTTGAAGACTTGTGGAGAAAGCTTGATTTCTTATATAGCACAGCAATGAAACTGAATGTTTTTAATATTTTAAACTTTATCATGTGCAATCATTTGCATTGTCTGTCTGTTCTTCTGTTTTTTTTCTCACCCTCTTTCTATCTCTCTCCTTCTCCTTCTCTGCCTGTCTTTCTCTGCAGCATACAGATTTGTGTCGGTACATGGATAAACACTCCGGGGGGCTCCACCCTGAAAATGTCAGGGTAAGTGCAACTCATGCTACTACACCTGCCTGTCTCACTGCTGTGTGTGTGTTTTGGGTGTGGGTGAGAAATTAATAAATGAAGTGTGTGTGTCTGTGTGCGTGTGTAGCTTTTTTTGTTCCAGTTGTTGCGAGGTTTGTCGTACATCCATCAGCGCTTCATCCTGCATCGAGACCTCAAACCCCAGAACCTGCTCATCAGTGAGATTGGAGAACTCAAACTGGCTGATTTCGGTAAGATTCGCACATGCGCACAGACACAATGTGATGAGAACTCACAGGAGTGGGACTAAACAGCTGTCTGTCCATGATAAAACCATTTGTTAGTGAGACTCATCAGAAAAAAAGGCTTTAGTTTGTTAAAGATCATAAAGACTGGACTTTGGGGCGATGGAAAAAGGACATGTAACCTGATGAGTCCAGATTGAGAATATTCCAGAGGAATGGGCGTGTCAGGGTAAGAAGTGCCTATAAACAGCCCTGGAGAATGGCGCACAGTGAGTCGGTTGTGTGTGTTGAGGGCCAGGAGAAGAAAGGAGTCCGGACGGCTTGCTTTAGCTGTTTTAGCAGCTGTTGCTAGCTCTGCTATGAAATCTCTGCACTGCCGACGCTGACTGATGACGTCACACCCTCACGCATGTCCAGAGGTACAAAGTCACATGAATTCCCAACTCCTCATTCTCATTCAAGTCAGATCTGTGTCACTTCAGGCCGGTAATGTGAATGCAGCCAGATCGTCTGTCAAACTTAACTCGGAAATTAATTCTAACCCTATTACTTCATTCATTCATCTTCCATAGCGTTTGTCCTGTACAGGGTCTCTGGAGCCTATCCCAGTAGGCTTTGGGGGCATGAGGCAGGATACACTCCAGACAAGGTGCCATTTCATTGCAGGACACACACCCAAGTATACCAGTCATTCGACTGTGGGAGAAAACTGAAAAAACTCCACACATACACAGAGACCAGAGGCAGAAATCAAACCGAAGATGTGAGGCACTCCACCACCATGCCGCCACTGCCGCCAGTATGGCTTAGCCTGTAATGCTAAATTGGTAACTTGTTCTTCTGACCTGAACACATTCCATCTCTCTGAAGACATTTCATAGAGAGAACTGTGCAGCAAAAATTTAAACTAGACTGCATTCACTTAGATCCTTACACACACTGAACCTAGTGTCCTGTATCTAATGGTATAGAATGTATATGAGGGCTGTTGCACCCTTTAAATGGAGAACAGCGAATGCTGTGAGTGGATCAGAGTGGACTGTGGAGAGAGTGTATGGGCTGGAGCTGGGGCTGGTAATTCTCACCAGGGGTGGGGTCATGGCAGTGTGTGTTTTAAAAACTGCTGAGCTCCTGCGGTTTTCACTCTCCACCTCTCAGGAGTTTTATTCAGTATTCGTGTGAACTTTAAACTGCTGATTCAGTTCATTAAATTAGTTTGTTTAAAAAAAAGTGGCCGAGGAAGAGAAGTTCATGTAGTACATGAGCACATTTAAGCCATGCGTCAGGAAAAAAAAAAAGCTGTGATCTAAGTGTGTGTGTGGGGGGCTGTGCCCCAGTGCTCTCTAGCAACAGGGAAGAAAAAAGGAGAGAGGTAGAGGAAGGTGGGATGAAGGTCACCGATGATGTCATTTTTCTCTTCATCATGGACAGCTAGTAAATTTACACAGCAGGTGCAGGGAGATAGAGAGAGAGAGAGAACAATAAAAGAGAGGCTGCTTCAAACACATACACACACACACACACACACACACACACTGACCTATACTTAAAGAGATCAGAGGGCAGAGGGTGAAGGTGGGGAGACATTTATTATACATCACATGTTACTTATATAACACACACACACACACTTTCTCCATGGGCTTAGTGATGGTAATTATAGAGTTGAACTGTGAGGCAGTAATGATAATGTTCTACAAGACAGTCTTAATAACAGTGTTTCTCTCTCTCTCTCACACACACACACACACACACACACTTTTATTTAAGTCTTTAGACTCAGTTAAATAAATGCACTCTTGCACTCTTCACTATCATATCTGGGATTTAACACTTTTATACTAACACTGTGTGTGTGTGTGTGTGTGTGTGTGTGTGTGTGAGACAGGTCTAGCTCGTGCTAAATCTGTTCCCAGTCACACGTATTCCAATGAGGTGGTGACTCTGTGGTACCGACCCCCTGATGTTCTTCTTGGTTCTACTGAATATTCCACCTGTCTGGACATGTGGTGAGAGAACGTGCACACACACACACACACACACACACACACACACACACACACACACACACACAAAACACTAAACACTAAACACAATACACATGTTCCTGTTAGGTCTCATGCTTGATGTGAAGTTGTTTATTGTACTACCTATAGACGGGGTATGTGTGTAATACAAACATGGAGTAGTTAAAATAAAACATCAAATAGAATAAAAATTTAAAAATTTAAAAATTGCACCAGAGCAGAATTTACAGAATGGGAGCTCAGTGTGGATGCTGCGTTTAGCTGAACGCACCAGACTCAGGAGAGCCATTAGTCCTGCTTGGTGCTCTTGCCAAACCAGGTTGTGATGCTTCCTGTCAGGATACTATCTATAGTGCAGGTGTAGAAGTTTCTAAACACCATGGAGGACACTGGAAGCTGTCTAGTCTTTCCACTATCGTCAGCAAACTTAATGATGGAGATAGAGTTGGTAGTGGCCACACAGTCCACCTATCTGTAATGATGAGTCCAGTGTCCCCAACCCTGTGGGGCTCCAGTGCTGAGGTTGAGGCTGATGAACATTTACAAAAACAGTTTGAAAAAAAAAAGTGCAAAACTACTATCCTTTACCTTTTTTACAAAATATCAAGTACAATATGTGCGAAAACATACAGTATGCATACACATTGCGCATCAGGGACGCGCATTTGCATGTGTCGACTGGGCAAAGCTCCAGACAGGTGTGGTTCCAGTAGTGAAAAGGAAGTTGTGTTGGGCAGTTATTGAGAATGCGCCTCTCAACAGAGGAAAAAAGTGTTTATAGTTGAGCATTATTTCCACTTGTACATAAGCGGTTGTGAACCGGGACAGAGTTTAAAAAAGGCAGCAAAACAATTACTTCCCATACCTGTCCCATTCCCCCGATCTTACACCCCCTGCTGCCTACTTGTGGGGAGTGTTAAAGGAGAGTGTGTTCAACTGGGAATCCGGGTTGAGGATCTGCGTGAACGATATGAACATATGGGGGGCCATGCACACGCGCTTCGAACACTTACCTTACACATACCGCGGTAAATCAACACAACAATAGTTTGTATGCTAGTTTCCTACAGGAGAATTACAGAGCATTTTGGAGCATACTCTACTTTAAAGACCAGCATCATAAGAGACACATCGCACAAAAAAACAATAAATCCATCCAGCTTGTCAGTTTTGGGCTTCAAAGAGAACCAACAGACTGTGAGCATGCCTTCCTGACTTTGAAAGCTCTCTTCTTTGAGAGAAGAATATAAATCCTGCAGTGTTACTGACTTAAAGTTCTCTACCAGTAGTTTGTCAGACTGCAGATCAAAAACTTCAAGCTGGACATCACCGATTACATTGTCTACACTGCATTATGTGCATTTCACTCTCAATTGGTTTTAATTCTTTAAATCGTCCTGAAAGTTCACTATGCAGTGTCCCGAACATGGATGAGTCCCTGCCTGATAAAAAGTTTAACCTTAATATGAAAGCCCTTACCTGGCATTACATGTCATATACAAATCATTAGTGACATTACAACATCAACAGCAAAGCCAGGTCTGCCTTCCAGTGTGCATCTGAGAGCTCTGTGGATTTATCCTGGATTTTCCCATAAGAAATAATGGAAATTAAAATAATTCGTTCCACATCCCCAAAAAATAAATACATAAAAATAATTAACACAAAATATAAAGTAAAAATAAAACAAATTAACCTGCGCTTTACCTTAATAAATCCTGACAGAAAACTATTTCCGTTTAACCGCACAGGCGCTGTGTGTGTGTGTGTGTGTGTGTGTGTGAAGCTAAAGTAAGAGGAGAAGAGGAATCAGCCCCTTCCCTCTCCCCATCTTACACAGTAAACCTTTCTCCTTTCTTATTTGAGTTTCACACACACATTAACAGAAAGACTGTTTTGCCAGAGAAATTTGCAAGGAGCATCGAGAGCGCAAACTAACGAAGTCACTGCAATAAACAAAATTAAACAAATAAACAAATTAACCTGCACTTTACCTTTAAAAAGAATCACGACAGAGCAGTGTTTCTGTGTAGAGTAGAAAATGTGTGTGTGTGTGTGAACTCGAGTGGAGAAGGGGTTGGGGGGGTGTAAAGGCGAGAGTGTGTGTGTAAAGGGGCACGGTGTCAAATTACACGTGACCACACATAACAATAGGCTGATACAGAAAGGGAGAAATGGATCTTAAACCTTTCTAATGAGACTTTCTTTTGCTTTGCATGCGCACACGTGTGTTATAATAAACAGTACATGCATGCAGTACACACAAACATGCAAGCACAAAGTAAAATATGTTTTATGCACACACACGTGGTCACAGTGTTATTGTACCACAGTGTTAATTATACCAGTCCGAGACGAGCACTCAGACCCAGCAGGGGAGACGATTACCCACAATTCCGCAGCGCAAGAGAGACAAAAACCATTGGGTAAAAAAAAACTCAATTGTGATCACATGATGCTCGGCGTCAAAACAAGAAGCGCATGCGTGTCACATGATACTCGGTATTCGTAAATCAAGACTTGCTCGGTTTTTAAGTCAAAATGTATTTAAAAAATAAATCATAGCGAGTGTGAAAAACTCTCCTGTTATTTTAGTTATGTGCGTTATGGTCCTTGCTACAGGTTTTAGAGCCACTCTATTGAGCTCTTTTTTCCTCCTTCATTGCTCTGTTGTACAGTGTCGCTGTGTAATTTTCCATATTTCAATGAGTGCAAGGACATCACAAATGTTTTAATCGACCCATGGCGCCTGGTAAGGAAATGTTTAATGGTACAATGTTACCTGCCAGTTGCCCATAATTGTCCCACAAAAAGACGTCAGAATTGATTATGACAGAAGAAAATTCTGAATTGAATTACTGTGATACAGTATAAGTTTGTCTGTGTGTGTGTGTCTGTGTATGTGTGTGTGATCTCTGTCTCTGTGGCTGTGATTGGCTGTATGCACAGGGGCGTCGGATGCATCTTCATTGAGATGATTCAGGGCGTTGCTGCATTTCCTGGTATGAAGGATGTACAGGACCAACTGGAAAGGATCTTCCTGGTGAGTTAGACTGCTGTCTCACCCCCTCCCTCCGCCCTTTCCTTATTTCCAATCCTCCTTTTTTCGTTCCTCTTTCTTTTCATATTTAAACAGAACTCATGGACATCATAATCTCATTGGTGGTGTTTTCCCCACAATGCACTGCAGAGAAGAGAGATGGATAGGAAGAGATAGTGATGACCATCTGTTTGTGTGTGTGTGTGTGTGTGTGTGAGAGAGAGAGAGAGAGAGAGAGACTGACTCTTCTTACTGTGGGAGATTTCTGTCTGTCTGCAGGTACTTGGCACTCCATCTGAGGAAACATGGCCAGGTGTTCACTCACTCCCTCACTTTAAACCAGGTGAAAACACACACACACACACACACACACACACACACACACACACACACACACACACACATATTTTCTTTATCATTAAAGATTATAATTAATGATAACAATGAAAAAGGCCACCGTGTTATCAGCCAGAGTGTATGGTAATGGTGTGTGTGTGTGTGTGTGTGTGTTTCTTTTGCAGATCGGTTTCCTGTGTATAGCGCCAAAAAACTTAGACAAGCCTGGAACAAGTGAGTTTAACTACGTGTGTGTATATAAATAATTATATGCAGCTGGGGCCAAAAGTTTTAAAAATGATGCAAATAATAATTTCACTGCTGCTTTAGTGTTTTAAGATCTTTTTTCATCAGATGTTACTCTGGTATACTGAAGTATAATTACAAGCATTTCCAGCTTGTACGAAAGCGCTTCCATCAGTTCTGTGTCATGCCAACAGTAAAACATCCTGAGACCAGTTATGTGTGGGGTCACTTTTTAGTTGAGGGAGTTGACTCACTCTCAATTTTTACCTTAAAAAACAGCCATGAATAAAGAATGGTGCAAAAACCTTCTCAGAGAGCAACTTCCCCCAAGTGTTCCCATCCAAGAACAGTTTGGTGATGAACAGTGCCTTTTCCAGCATGATGGAGCGCCTCACTCTAAAGCAAAGTCATAACTCAGAACAAAACATTTTGGGTCCATGACCAGAAAACTCCCAAGACTTTAATCACAGTGGGAACTTGTGGTCGATCCTCAAGAGGCGGGTAGACAAACAAAAACACACAAATTCAGACAAACTCCAAGCATTGATTATGTAAGAATGGGCTGCTCTACCAGTCAGGGTGTGGCCCAAAGGATGATTGACAGCATGTCAGGGTGAACTACAGAAGTCTTGAAAAAGAAGATCAACACTGCAAAGTCTTTACATAAACTTAATGTACAATAGGAGCCATCTCAAACGGCTGCCTGGACCATGGCAGAACCATGACAAGTTTGTGCACGATCCATGCATGAAATGTGATCCCCCGCGATGACACAATTCACGATGCCCCGCCCTGTAAACGCCCCCATAAGCTTTCTAATAAGATGGTTGCAATGCTGTAGGATCCCACCAGGTGGAGCAGTGACTGCTTCAATTAACTGCAGTGTCCAGGCAGCCCTATACAGTATGTTTAATAAAAACAAAAACAAAAAATCACTTAATACACAACCCATAATTCTTATGCTATTTAACATTAATTAATTGATGAAATAATAAAACTTGTAATAAAAATATTTTTCAAGACATTCTTAATGATCCTTAAAGACATGATAAGATCTGTAATTTATCTCTACTGATTGATGTGGGTACAGAATACAAATGAAGACTATTTTATCTAGTTCCATTTAATACACTGATAAATAATATTTTGCTGCAAAGTAAAGCTCAAAATGTAACTTCTGCTTGGGTTTGTTTTCGTTATATTTTTGATGTTTTCGCTGATTTTTTTTCACTGATAGTCAAAAATTTGCATAACAAAGGCGATTAATGGCGCATAATACATAATATCTGGAAGAAATATCTGCCCATACGGATCAGTATTTCTTTCGTCATTTAATCATGCATAACGTCCCCTATCAAACCTGATGGGGCATTAATCACTTATCACAACTGTGAATAGATGCGGCAGCAGAGACAGATTAAATCCTCATAAACATTCACACTTGAAAACAGTACTAAAAAAACGTCCAGACGGTTGGCGCCTGTTATACTATTATATTTTTACTGGATTTATGCATTTTTAAACAAAAAACAAAAAACAAAAAAATATATATACAAAATAAAATGAATTAAATCAATCACCGATTATTGCTAAAGTTTATGGGGGGCTTCTTAGTCTTTTGTTTATTTTATTTCTTTTAATTTATTTTTAAACTACAACAAAACACAACAAAAGAGAACACACAACCAACATCAGACAAACACCAGGATGCCTTATGAGATATTTATAAAAAAAAAAAAAAAAGTAATCTTCTTCACACCATTTCTTTATAGTACCATATTATCTGTGTTCATACCAAACAATGCAATAAATGGAGTTGGCTTTGCTGTCTCTCCAAATATTCCAAAAAACGTTTCAAAGATATTGGTCCAGAACATGTAGAGTCTTGGACAAGTCCAGAACATATGCAGCAGAGTTGCAGGAGCCTGCCTGCATCTGTCACATGTGGTGTCTATATCAGGTTTAATCTTAGAAAGTCTGACTTTTGACCAATGTAGACGATGCACAATCTTAAATTGTATTACAGCATGTCTAAGGCAATTGGATGATGATAAAATTCCCTGTATTATTTTGTGCCAGATTTTCTCTGAAATTGGTTCATCTAGATCTGTCTTCCATTTATTTCTGAGTATCATGTACTGTTAGGCATAGAGGGGGATGATGTTAAACAGATGAGTTTTAAGTCTAGATTTAAATGTGACTAATGTTTTAACACATCTGATCTCTTCTGGAAGCTGGTTCCAACTGCAGGAGCATAATAGCTAAAAGCTGACTCCCCTTGTTTAGTGTGAACCCTTGGTATTACCAACTGACTCGATCCTGATGATCTGAGTGGTCTGTTAGGGTTAATTCAGTGAGCATATCTGTAATGTATTTAGGTTCTAGCCCTTTGAGTGATTTATAAACAAGTAAAATCAAATTTTAATCAAATTCAAATTTAAATTTTATTTGTCAAATACACAGTCATACACAGTACGATATGCAGTGAAATGCTTAGACAACTGCTCATGACCTAAGAATATGAATAGGAAATAAATATGAAAATTAAAATAAAGGGTAAGTTTAACTAGGGAAAAATAAAATAAAAATATACAAATAAAAGTTAAAAATAAAATATCTGTACACAAAATACACAATATAGAAAATATATGGAAAATATATGAAAAAATGTAAAACAATAAGAGCAGCCGAATAAATGGTAATAAAAGAATGGTTATGTCCATGGGTGTGCAATCCACATATTAAAAGTGACTTGTGCAGTGCAAATATGCTTAAAGTGATTTGTGCTGGAGTGATTTGATGTGATTTGATTTGATGACCACGAAGTGTAGTTGTGCAGTGGCCAATAGTGTAAACAAATGTCCAGAATGTCCAGTGTGTGTGTAAAAACCATGTGTGTGAGTCAGTACTGTGTGGTGGTGTGATTGTGATTGAGAGATCGTATTGCCTGCGGGAAGAAGCTCCTCCTCAGTCTCTCTGTGTTGGCCTTCAGGGAGCGGAATCGCTTTCCTGACCTCAACAGAGCGAACAGTCCATTGTTGGGGTGGCTGAGGTCCTTCACTATCTTCCTGGCCTTGGTCCAGCACCGCTTTCTGTAGATTGAGTGCAGGTCAGGGAGCTCTGTGCGGATGGTGCGCTCAGCTGATCGCACAACCCTCTGTAAAGCTCGTCTGTCCTGCATGGTGCTGTTCCCGAACCAGGTTGAGATGTTTCCCGTCAGGATGCTCTCTATGGTACAGGAGTAAAAGTTCCTGAGCACCTTGGAGGGCAGTCGGAAGTCTCTCAAGCGTCTGAGGTGATAGAGACGCTGTCGGGCCTTTTTCACCACGGTGTTGATGTGACCGGACCATAACAGGTCCTGCGTGATGTGAACACCGGTATTTGAAGCTGTCCACTCTCTCCACTGGCCTCTCGTTGATGACGGGGGTCTGGTAGTTCCTCTCCTGCTTGGTGCTGAAGTCCACTACCAACTCCTTTGTCTTACTGACGTTTAGAAGGAGGTTGTTCCTTTGGCACCAGTTCTCCAGATTCCTAATCTCCTTCAGGTAGGCCGTCTCGTTGTTATCAGAGATCAGGCCCACCACGACGGTGTCGTCAGCAAATTTAATGATGGTGGTGGAGCTGGTAGTGGCCACACAGTCATATGTGTACAAAGAGTACAGCAGGGGGCTCAGAACACAACCCTGGGGGCTCCAGTGCTGAGAGTGATGGAGGCTGAGACGTGTCCGCCCATCCTTACTGCCTGTGGTCTGCCAGTTAGGAAGTTGGAGATCCACTGACACATAGATGAGCTGAGTCCCAGGTACTCCAGCTTGGTGGTGAATGTGGAGGGAATTATGGTATTAAATGCAGAGCTGTAGTCGATGAAGAGCATTTTAACATAATTCCCCCTTCTAGTGTCCAAGTGAGTAAGTGATGTGTGGAGGAGATGTGAGAATGCATCGTCTGTGGAACGATTTGGACGGTAAGCGAACTGAAGTGGGTCCAGTGTGTCAGGTAGTGATGAAATGATGAAGTCTCTGAACAGGCGTTCAAAGCACTTCATCACTACTGAGGTGAGGGCTACACGGCGATAGTCTTTGAGTGAAGCAGGATGAGGTTTCTTCGGGGCAGGTACAATGATGGACTCTTTGAAGCATGTGGGAATCACCGACTGAGATAAAGAGAGGTTGAATATCTCAGTTAACACAGGTTCTAGCTGGTCTGCGCAGGCTCTGAGAATACGGCCTGAGATGCTGTCTGGTCCTGCTGCTTTCCTGGTGTTCACTCTCTTGAAGGCTCTCCTCACGTCATGCTCGGTGATGATGAACGCGTTTCCGGTGCTGGCAGTGTCTTCCTGCCTGCAGCCGTTAGCGCCGCTAGCATTAGCATCGCTAGCGTCTTTAGCTGCAGCCTCACAGCGAGCATAGAAAGTGTTCAGCTCGTCTGCCAGAGTCACGTCCGTGTTCGTCATTCCGGTTGTTGGTGTTTTATAGTCCGTAATTGTCCTTAATCCCTGCCACAGGCTCCTAGAGTCACTCTGTTGGAGTTGTGACTCTAGTTTCCTTCCATAGCGGTGCTTCGCCTCTTTTACCACCTTCCGGACGTTGTATGACGCAGCCTTGTATGGTTCCATGTCCCCCGACGCGAGTCCCGTGTTGTAGGCAGCGGTGCGAGATCTCAGAGCGTCGCGGATGGTTTTATCCACCCACGGCTTCTGGTTGGGAAACGTTTTAATAGTCTTTTTCTCTACGGTATCATCCGCTAGTTTCCCAATAAATCCCACAACCGCTTCTGTAAACACGCTGACGTCATCATCGGAGCTGTTTCTGAACATGTCCCAGTCTGCGTCATCGAGTGCGTCCTGTAACGCGGCCACCGATTGGTCCGTCCAGCGCGCGACCTCCCTCTGAACCGGAACTTTCTGTTTTAGCCTTTGTTTGTATTTTGGCATGAGGAAGATGGCGGCGTGGTCGGATTTACCAAACGGAGGGCGAGATTGTGCCTTGTAGCCGTCCTTGACTGTAGTGTAACAGTGGTCCAGTGTCCTTTCACCCCTGGTGGGGCAGGTGATGTGCTGATAAAAGTTTGGCGCTGCGCATTTAAGATTGGCACTATTAAAGTCCCCCGCCACAATGAGCTGAGGTGTTGTGATTGTTGTTGTGTAAGTGCATCATGCAGCTCGCATAGGGCAGTGTCCGTGTCCGCTTGTGGTGGAATATAAACGGCGCTGATTATGACCGATGTGAACTCCCGAGGTAGATAAAAAGGACGACACATGATGGACAGTAGTTCCAGATTTGGTGTGCAGGAGCGTGTGAGAGGAACTGCTGTTGCACCAGCTGCTGTTCACTCTCAAACACACGCCGGCTCCACTCCACTTCCCCGAGTCCCGTGTCCTGTCCATGCGGTGAATCGAGAAGAACTCGGCCGGCTGGATGGCGTGGTCCGGCACCGCTGGGTTCAGCCATGTCTCGGTGAAGCAGAGGAGATTGCAGTTCCGAATGTCTCTCTGGAACTTTATCCTGGCCCTGAGGTCATCGAGCTTGTTCTCCAGTGACTGGACGTTGGCGAGCAGGATGCTAGGCAGAGGTGTGCGGTGTGCACGGGCTCTCAGCCGGCTCTCAGTTCCTGATGCCGGCTTGTTTCCCTCGAGGCTGCCGCTTCGCGTCGCGTCCTTTGTTGTCCCTCAGGATCTCACTCGGCCAGCTCGGATCCGGAGTTAAAAACGTTGAATTGTAAGTACATTGTACACCAATAGAAACAAGAGTGTCTCTATCATAACTAATGTACTCCATGGTGGTAATTTTGCCGGTTTTAAAACGCTGTAAACGCCGTAAACTAACTTAAAAGACAAAACAAAGAAAAGGTGGTCGGAGCAGTCGTGACGGCAGCCAACCTCACCGGCGCCATCTTGGATAGCAGTACTTTAAAATCTATCCTAAATGTTACAGGAAGCCAGTGTAAGGACCTGAGGACTGGTGTTATTGAGGACTCAAATTTTACATTTACTGAGGACTCAAATTTTCTGGTTCTAGTCAGAATCCTGGCAGCAGCCTTCTGGATGAGCTGCAGCTGTCTAATGGTCTTTGTGGGAAGGCCGTTGAGGAGACCATTACAATATTCCACCCTGCTGGTGATAAAGGAAGCATTGGGATTGATTGGAAGCAAAAACATCTAATATTTGCAATGTTTTTAAGATGATAGTATGCTGATTTAGTTACTGCTCTGACATGACTACTAAAACTAAGGCCGGTCTCCAAAAACACCCTAAGATTCTTGACTTGATTTTTAGTTATCTGACTCCTAGAGTGAATGTATGCGTTCACCTTTAGAGCTTTATCTTTGTTTCCAAATGCAATGACTTCAGTTTTCTCCTTGTTTAACTGAAGAACATTTTGGCACATCCAACTGTTAATTTCATCAGTGCATTGGCAGAGGGAGTCTATGAGACTATACTCATTTGGAGATAACTAAAATCTAAAGAGACTAGACAGACTAGGATCTAAACAGGTTAGTAGTTAAATGGTTGGTATTTATACAAACTAAGAACTAAACATGCAGGAGAGGTTACTTACACACAAGGGTAAGCACACAAAAGGCTAATTCTCCTAGAGGCTAATCCTGCTAGGAGACACAGAGACAAAGAGACATACTAAATCAGGCCAGATGCAAACTTAACTTAAACCGCTCCAGAAAACCAATGCCAACTAAACAAACTGAAACAGAACATAACAAGACAAAATAAATACCCCACTTAACAGAACCCGTAATAATGCTTGATCCAGTTTCCCAAAACAACCAGCTATTTATAACGTAACTAATGATCTACCTTGTTCAGGTGAGCACCCGCATTACCTGACCAAGGTGCTTTTTGGGAAACTGAGTCTACCAACCAAAATTACAAAACAAAAACAGTGCCCTCTAGTGGTGAACCCTCACACTCAGTAAGTCTAAGGGTGTTGAATCATACACATTGAGTAATTCATAGATCCTGGGTATAGTTTATTTTTGGACAGATTCACATTCAAATATTGAACCTGATAAAGAAAGTGTAGGGCATGATGGGAAATTATTAGAATTCAATGCCACAAAGTTCCGAAGCTACAAGTACAAAATTTACATCCACATAAAGTTCAGACAATGAGACCAAACCCTTTCTAACCCAAACTTTAAAAGCATCATCCATCATAGATGGAACAAACATGCTGGGCAGCCTGCGGTAACTCCTTAAGGGAAAACGATAGTCTGAATTAGTTCCAGATTTTAACTGAATGTATAACAACTGGATTAGAGGTCAAACTAGAGATTGGTTAAATAAATGGTATTTTAGAACACAATAATGTTTTAGAGAAGTGGGCCTAACCGAGGCCCCCTCCAGAATTGTCTAAACGGGGAGATTAATGTCATTATTTACCCAGGACATCAGCGCTCTTATATTGGCTGCCCAGTAATAATACATGGAATTTGGAAGTGCCATCCCTCATTTTGCGCGAGGTCTCTGCAGTATACTTCTTTTATTTCTTGGTGTTTTTTTGTTCCAAATAAAGGTTAAAATCTTATTTTTTAATTTGGAAAATAAAGATTTGGTTAAGAATAACAGAAGGCACTAAAAATATACAAAAACTCGGGCAATACACTCATTTTTATTGTATTAATTCTTCCACCCATGAAAGATGGAGGTGGTCCCAGCGCTTAAGATCTTGTTTTAGATTGGATAAGAGAGGTGGATAAAAGTCTTTATGATTATGCGTAACCCAAATCCCAAGGTATTTAAATTTTTAAGGCTAATTTTAAATTGAGCTTAAAGATGACAGACTGACCCCATCACCAACAGGCATTAGTTCACTTTTCTGAATGTTAACTTTATTGCCAGATATTTTGCCAAACTCTGTAAGTAGAGTCACTAACTTAGGTAAGTTTGTCAGGGATTGTGACAAGTATAATAACATGTCGTCCGCATAAAGCGAAACCTTATGTTCCAATCCTGCCCGTTGAATACCCTGGATATTGGCTCTGTGTTTCAAAGTTGAAGCAAGTGGTTCCATTGCGACTGCAAATAGGAGTGGAGACAGAGGGCATCTCTGCCTCGTGCCACGGTAAAGCTCAAAAAAAGCAGATATGCTGTTATTAGTATGCACAGTGGCTAATGGAGATCCACGATATTAGCCAAATCTAAACCTTTCCAGTGTATTAAAAAGATAACTCCATTCCACACAGTCAAATGCCTTTTCTGCATCCAATGAGAGAACTACCAGGTGGAGAGGGGCCATAAAGAATATTCAAAAGTCGTCTGATGGTAAAAAAAGAATAACGATTCTTAAAAAACCCTGTTTGGTCAGGTTATATGATGGAGGGCAACACCCCGTCTAAACGTCGCGCAAGGACTTTAGCAAGCACTTTGGCATCAGTATTAAGAAGGGAGATTCAACAGATGAGCTACACTCAAGAGGGTTCTTGTCTTTGTTAAGGATTAATGAAATAACTGCCTGACGCATGGTTGGTGGTAGGGATTTTACTGAAAGTAACTCTTCAAAAACTGAAAACAATAAAGGGGAAAGCTGCTCTGAAAATTTTTTAAAGAAATCTGTTGGGAAACCATCTGGTCCCGGTGATTTGCCATTCTGCATAGATCTAATTGCTGAGGCTATCTCTTCCACAGTGATACTTTTTTCCAATTCAGCGACCGTCACTGGATCTATAGAAGGGATATGTATATTATTGAAAAAGTCCTCCAGGGAACGCAGATCGACACATGAAACGGAAGTATATAGTGACTACCTATAAGTTTGGAAACATGATTTAATTTTAAGGCTATCAGTATTGTTTAAGCATTGCTCATCGTTAATTACAGGGATGGACTAATTGGCAATCAATTGTCTTAGTTGATGAGCAAGTGTTCGCCCAGCCTTGTCCCCATGCTTATAGGACATATGTCTTGATTTAGAAATAAGATATTCAGCCTGCCTTGTTCACAGGAGATCAAACTCAGTCTGCAAAAGTATACGCTTTTTCATTGTGTCTGCAGAGGGTATATAACTATATAGTCTATCTAGCTTCAGTATCTCATCAGCCAGTTCTTTAAGGCATGCAGTGTCATTTTTATTCTTCCTTGCGAAATTTAAAATGATCTGCCCTCGTAAATATGCCTAAGAGAACATACCTGGTGTTTGGTTGATCTCAAGGAATAATGTAATCTCAGAGGAAATGAGTCTAGTAAAATCTTCCTCTGATAGAAGCAAAGAGTTGAACCTCCAGGGACGGTAGTTGGATTGTGTATTGGGGATATGCATTTTCATAATTAGGGGACCATGATCAGATATAACTGTAGCTCCGTAATGACATTTGGTAATAAAAGGAAGAAATCTCTTGTCTAGAAAAAAAGTATCTATATGCGAAAAGGTCTTATGAACAGAGGAAAAGAAGGAATATTTTCTGGACGTAGGGTTACGAAACCCCCAAATGTCAGCTATACCATATGATTTTATAAAAAGTTTAATTGAACATGCTGATTTAGAAAGAGGAACTTTTTCGGATAAGCTACGGTCTAAAACGGGGGGAGTACACAATTCGCCACCAAAATAAGATGGTGCGATGATGTATCTGGTAACTGAGAGAATAGGTTTGAAAAGAATGCAGGGTTATCCCAGATGACTGGGAGGGAATAAAGCTGGCCCACCACAAAAACATATCGCCCCAAGGAATCAACCTCTACACTAGTCATAGTGAATACTGTATTTTTCTTGATGAGTATGACCACACCTTTGGCTTTGAATGGAAATTGGATTCATTTTTGTGAAGCTGCTTTGAGACAATGACCATTGTTAAAAGCACCATATAAATAAAATTGAATTAAATTGAAATACATATATATATATAATGTGTATATATATATAATATGAAATCCATAAGAGCAACTCATTGAAAGCAAGTGAAAATTAACATGGACATTTGACAGAATAAGTCTGGTAGAAAAAAAAGAAAAAAACAATACCCCTCCCCCATCACCTACAAAAACATGGTGAACATAATACCCTCCAAAAACAAATCCACACATTAAGTGTTTGTGTTGAGCCAACAGCTCCCGCTCCCACCAAACCCACCATACTAAAGTAACTCAAATAGCGCATTATGATATGTTGTAAAATCTGCGGAATAACATAGTAATAACAGTAAGAATAATTATGGTAATAACAGCGGCAAAGCAACGGCAAAGACAATAATATTAGACGCTTCTCTTAAAATGCCACTAAGCAACACAAGCTCACAACTGAGGAAGAGCCATATTATTAATTAAAAGATATAATAAAATAATAATAAGTATTTTAAAAAGTAAAAAAGGAAACCTCAACGGTACACTGATATTAGAATTTGTGATGTTTTCATCAGCAGCGAGACTATTAAGTAAATATTGCTGTGTCAGAATTATCTGTGGAAAGTCTCCTGCTAATGACTGAATAGTACCCTGTACGCCCTCTGGGAGGAGCTAAAAACAATGCAAACGAAAGGTCACTGCTCCACTGAAGCGTGGTCTAGGCTGGAAAACCTTATAGACGGATAGAAGCCAAATGTTTGCACAATTTTTAAGCCTCTGCAGGGATAATGTTCTTCTTAATATACCTCATGGCTTCCTCTGCATCTGTGAATACCTTTTCTCTCCCGTCGTGTGAAACACGTAAACGGGCTGGGTATAGGATCCCAAACCGGACACCCTGACGATTACGCAGTAATTTCTGAGCCTAGGTAAACGCAGCCCTTGCCTTGGCAACACTCGCAATATAATCCGGAAAGATGGCGACTGATTCTCCGTTAAATCTCAGCGGAGCCCAAGCGCGCGCACTCGACACAGTCTTGGTGATAGTGAAGTTTGGCCATGATGACACACGCTTTTCCATCCAATCTGCTTTGTGCCTGAATTCTATGCGAGTGGTCCACAAGCATTTACATTTACATTTAGGCATTTGGCAGACGCTCTTATCCAGAGCGACTTACAAAAAGTGCTTTAAAGTTTACATCATTGGATACATACTTACACTGGGTTAACTAGGTTAATAACTAAGTGCCATTAGTCCAACACAACTGGGAAGAGTTTTTTTTTTGGGGGGGGGGGTGTTAATTCAAGTACTGGAGAAACAGATGCGTCTTGAGTCGTCGATTAAAGATAGTTAAAGTCTCAGCTGTACGGACATCTAGAGAAAGTTCATTCCACCACCTAGGTGCCAGAACAGAAAAGAGCCTTGATGAATGCCGCCCTCGATCCCTGAGAGATGGTGGAATGAGGCGAGCAGTGCTGGAGGATCGGAGGGAACATGGAGCAGTGCGTGAAACAAGCACATCCTTCTCCAGTTGTAGTGTTTCTTTCAGCAGCCTCGAAACAAACACAGTAGAGTTTGATCTATCTGTCTCAGCTACCCCCACTATCCTGATATTACATCTTCTCATCCTTCCCTCCATGTTCTCACATTTTCGTCTTAGCTCAGCTACCTCTGTTTTCAAACAAGTGACCACAGATTTAAAAGTTGTCACCTTGTCCGACCACATTGATAGGCCGCCTTCCACGTCCTGTATTTGTTCCATTTCGGAGTGAAACGCTACCACATTGTTTATAATTTCCCTTTTAACGGATTGTATCTAGTTTTTAAGGGTGCTGAAATCATCGGCAAGCGAATTTTTTAGTTCAGCCGTAATTACTGCTGAGATATCTTTTGTTAATGAGCGAAGAATCTCGGATTTCAAGGCATTAGCATCCATTTTCTTTGGACTGCTCAAGTGGTGGAGCACGAAGACGAGGCGACGTTGGGCCTAGTGTTGGATGACGCGTTATTTGCGTAGTTTTTCCGCCATTGACTCGCATATTAATTTTTCCCTCATTTCAAAGTGAAAATCATATCAAATTTTATATAGTGTTTTGTAAAATAAAGTGCTTATTTACATAAAAAACAAGAGTTCGGCGAGAGCACGAGCCAAACACGTTCTACTCTATTGCCATGCAAGAGCGCCCACCCGTTTATTTTACTTCTGACTCGGAACCAGTGGTCCGCTTTCAGATCCGGAAATCTTTGTATGACACACTCGTGCACCTTGTCTTTTAAATTCTTGTGCAATTTGGCTTTTCACCTGCTTTGCCCAGCTCTGGTAGGTCTCATAATCCCCACCAGCGCACATACCGTACACTGTAAGAGCACTTATTAATACACAATACTAAAATGCATTAAACACTTATTTCCTGTTTTTTTCTATTGTAAATATGGCTTATTAAAGATGCACTGTTTTATGGGACATGGCAGTTTTGTAATATTCAGCAAAATAAACAGTCTATGGCGAATTTACTGTAAACGTGTCAAAGTCATGGTGTAAAAGAGACAAGTCTCTTCAGATCCTTCTGCACTACTGTTATCAAGGTGTAAATTATTAACGTATTGATATATCTCACTTGTGTTCTTAGGTTTAATCAAGACAATGTTGATGCACTAACGGTTAAAGTGCCACAGGTGTGTGCTCTTGCTCTTGTGCGCTGACAGGTCCAAAGAACCCCCTTCAAACACAGCATTTAGCACCTTCTAACAGTCAGTAGTGGGGGGAAAACCGAACATTCTCCATTGAGATTTCTCACCTTACCATTTTCTGCATTTTACCACCTGCACCTTACCACCTGCATTTTCCACTCCTCCTAAGTTTGTCTTTGTTCTTTTAATGTAGTTCTTAAAGCCCAAAGCATTTTTAAAATAAGAAAAAAAATATGGGTAACTTAAGCACAAAATAGCACAGATGCAGATGATCAAGTGTTTAATTGTTGTCATTTTTTCAAACATGATCTCCCAACTTGGCATTTATAGAGATTCAGACAGACTGAATTTAAGAATGCACCCCTAGAAACCTAAAACACACACACACACACACACTGAAGAGCAAATCAGAGATGCGCTCTCACACATCTAACTCTTTTGTCTTGTAAATTAGGTTTTCTCATTCATCTTACAACCCCCCCCCCATAACTGTTGCTGAACACAACCCTGATCAGAGGCCAATAGAATGTCATTTACTACTTTAACGAACGCTGTCTCTGTACTGTGATGAGGCCTAAATCCTGACTGATACAGTTCATGTATGCCATTTCTATGTATATATGAGCATAGCTGCTCCGCTACTATCTTTTCCAGAATCTTAGAGATAAAGGGGAGGTTTGATATTGGCCTGTAACTGGACAGCTGACAGGGGTCGAGGTCAGGTTTCTTAATTATTGGTTTAATAACTGCTAATTTAAAAGATTTTGGAACATAACCAATGCTGAGTGAAGAATTAATTATTCCCAACAGGGGTTATTGCTGGTACTATCTGTTTAAGAAAATGTGTCGGTACAGGATCTAATATACAGGTTAATGAATTTGCAGAAGAGTAAAATTAGTTCATTCTTTTCAAGGGGGGTAAAGTATTCTAGGTCCAAAAGGCCAACCGTCACCCGTCTGACCCCCCAATCCTCCACAACGGAGCTCTGCTTAAAGAGAACAGGAGATTTTAAATAAAATAAAATATATTAATAAACCTATTTACCACAGAGTGCGTAAAATACTGTTTTGGGAATTCTGGAAACTGCCTGTACTAATGTTAACCATTGAGCTTTGTTAGCGTTAGCCTCTGTCTGTATTATCTGTCTGTCTGGTTAATATTAAATTAATCAAGAATGTACTCACTGCGCTTTTCATAGAAATAAGTTAAGCGATAGGACACTTGCATATGGGCATTAGTTCATTAGCTTTCTCTGAAGCCAAACTATAGCTTACCAGGGTTAGGTTTAGGGGGATGAGGACAGATGATAGTTTAGTTGATATATCAGCATGGAGCTTTTCAGTGACTGACAGAAGGGCAGTCTCTGTAGAATGTGCAATTGATTCCAAATTGATTGGGATCATTAAGGTTGTTCTGCGAGAGAAGTGATACCAGGCATTAGTTACTGATGTCCGCTCTATCCAGCAAGGTTTCTTGAGGATTGAAGTAATCCTGCCTTTTTAAATGCCGCAGGAACATGACCAGATGATATTGACATTGACATTGACATTTAGGCACTTAGCAGACGCTCTTATCCAGAGCGACTTACATTTTATCTCATTACACATCTGAGCAGTTGAGGGTTAAGGGCCTTGCTCAAGGGCCCAACAGTGGCAACTTGGTGGTTGTGGGGTTTGAACCTGGGATCTTCCGAACCGTAGTCCAATGCCTTAACCACTGAGCTACCCCTGTCCCCCTGATATGGAATGGATTGATGAGGGTTGTGATGAAGGGAAAGAGGTCTCGTGAGATGGCCTGGAGCATTGTGGGAAGGATTGTATCTAATGAACAGGTGGTGAGATTGGAGGACGAGATGATCTGCTAAAGCTCATCAGGTGTCATCTAACAAAAAGATCTAAAAACTCTGAAGCAACAGATTATATAATAAAAAATTATATATTTGTCATTCTTAAAACTTCTGACCTTGGTTATGTGTGTGTGTGTGTGTATTATGTATATTGTGTGTATTATGTATATAGTGTTTATGTGTTTGTGTGTGTACAGTAATATGTATTTAATAGGTGTGTAATGCTCAGCTAAAATATATTTAACTAATGTTACAAAAACTGCGAGGCCTTTATCTCCGTGTCCGTGTGCTTTAAAAACCAGTTAACATGAATGACACAAACAAGACCAAGTTAATCAAACCAAGAGTGTATTATACAAAGAATAAAACAAAAAGGTGCACCAACCAAAAAAAAAAATTATAAATCGAAAACGGAGTGTGTGTGAATGTGTTTAATGTCCAAAGTCTAGGTTATTGTATGAATGTGTGAAGGTTCCCCCAAAGATCTCACCGAAAATGATGAAATAATCCCAGGAGGCTGATGTCGGAGTAAGAGAACCGTAGCGAAGCAGACCAGTGTTAATCCTGAAAGCAAGGAAAACCTGCAGGAAACAGCCCTTGTTTGTCTCTACGAAAAACAGCGTGCTGAAACTCCTAACTTCCTCCTCGAGTGCTTTGCCGGGCCGCCTTTTATTTCCAGGTCATGTGACCACGTGCATCACCTTCTTCCTGTGCCGACAGGCAACGTAGTCTCGCGAGAGTGGGAGCGGGAACCAATATACATAGTACATAGGCACAAACAACCTTAGTGGGCATAATCAATAAAGTGCTGCAGCTGTCTTTACTTTAAGCCGACCTATTTACACTATGTAAAATTGCCCCTTATGTGGCAGTGCTACAGGTGTGTAATATGTGTGTGTGTGATGTGCGTGTAGGTTAGGTCATGTGGATCATGCCGAGGATTTAGCCTCCAGGTTTCTGCAGTGTTTCCCGAAGCACCGAGTTTCGGCCCAGGCGGCGCTGCAGCACGACTTCTTCACCTCACTGACCTCTAAACTGAGGGAGCTCTCAGACAGTCAGTAACACACACACACACACACACTACACCCCCCACCTTCCCCCTCACACACTCACATGACACACACAAAGTCTGGATAAAGTAGCAAGATTTATACTAATAAAATGTGTGTGTGTTTCCTTAGTGTCCTCCATCTTCTCAGTGCCGAGTGTGAAGCTGCAGCCCGAGTCAAATGTCACTAACATCAAAACACACATCAAAGGAGCTGCATGTGCTAAACACTGACAGGTAACACACACATACACACACACACGCACACACACACACACACACACACAGTGAGTGACAAGAAGATGTGTGTGTGTGTGTGTTGCAGGTTGCGCTCCCTATGTGTTCTGTCAGGATGAAGAAAAGACATGAAGGAGAGTCAACTCTGTTCTTTTAAATTATTACTTCGTACGTGTGTGTGTGTGTGTGTGTGTGTGTGTGAGAATAAGGGGAATTTCACTTATTGTCACACAATATTATTATTTGAAACTTTTTTTTTAAACTGTTTACACATTAAAACATCACACACACACACAATGTGCAGCTTTGTTTATGTGTGAATGTGTGTATTATGAGAATGTATGTAGAGAACCTTCCTGATCTCCTATTCTGACTCCGCCTCTTACCACACCTTCCACCACTGGCCACGCCCCCTTCCATAATAAATCAGTACACATTTACAGTTATAATAATAATAATAATAATAATAATAATAGTGACATTGTTTACAGAGACTGAATTTAAGCAATGAGCAAACACAAACACACACAGTAATTTTGAAATCTCTGTATGCGTGCATGTGTGTGTGTGTGCATGTGTGTGTATGTGCGTGTGTGTAATTCAGGCAATACACCTATGTGGTGCTACACTCTGACACTTACCAATCACAGCTCAGCTACAAACACCATGATTGGTTGCTGTGTGTGTGTGTGTGTGTGTGTGTGTGTGTGTGTGTGCTTGCTTAATCGAGAGCTTCCTGTGTCACAGAGGTGTGTGTGAAGCTGTGTGAAGTGCTCCACTCCACTCCACTTACACACCTGACCAGTTCTGAGTGTGACTTCCTTAAATATAATACAGGAGAAAGAGCAATGAAAGGCTTGCACTGTTAGTGTGTGTGTGTGTGTGTGTGTGTGTTTAAAAAAGAAAGTAATAAGTCACATTTATTTTATATATGTTTGAATAAAAATGATCACACACACACAGAGTACAACATGGTACGCATATTTACACTGCAGCATTCACATTCAGTTTAAAGTGCTCTTAATATTAACAGGAGCAATAAAATCTAACATCTTTATCATTTTAATTTTAACATGCACACACACACACATACAATAAGGGGAACAGGTACACTGCAGTTCTCATAATGTTTAGATGTTGCATGTCAGAAAATAAGATGTTATTTGCTTTATTATGTGATTAGATATGTGACATCACAAATCATGACATCATCACCTAATCATGACATCATCGCCCCGTGCACTGACACTCAATCAGCAGGATAAAAGACAAACATCAACATGAATGGAAGTCAGCACTCGCTCTCTCGCTCTGTTTCTCTTTTCTGTGTGTGTGTTTGAGTGTGTGTGTTGAATATTCCCTGGAGATAAATATGTACTTATGATGCATTTGCGTATCTGTTTCTTTCTCTTTTTGCACTGATGCTCGCTACCACTCCTTATAACCCTGTAACAACCCTATAATAACCGTGTTATAGCGTGTGTGATGTCATCACTGTACCGCCCCTCTGTAAAGTTCACTGTTGTTAACAGTGAAAATTTACCTGAAATAAATAAAGTATTTCGATGCAGCAGGACGTGTCAGCGTTAGTGGAGGTGTTCTGTAAGACCACGGCTACAGATGTGCTGCTGCGCTGCTCCAGTGTGAGATGAAGTGAAATTGGAGCACAGGTACAGGTGTGTGTGTGTGTGTACACATCCTGTATGTTGTGAATGTATATTGTACAAATGGCAAACACATGAACAAAGGTTTTCTCCACATCATTACGTGGTCTCATGATGTTCTCAAACTGAATCACCACCATCACACTTGCTTTATAACAGATTATAATAAAGCTTTTCCCTAACTTAACCATTAAACACCTTATATAATCTCTCTCTCACTCACTCACTCACACACACACACACACAGTCATCTATGGGTTTTCACTTGTTTCTGGAGATCTGTGTTTGTGTGTTTCACGTTTTCATTCCTGATCCTGTGTCTAATATTGGAGCTCCACCACCTGTCCAAAATATAAAGTCACACATTCAGATGATGATTCCTCTCACACTTTGAGTCCTGGAATATGGCTCGTGCCATCAGGGAACTAAACCTCCATAGATGTGATAACCTGGTAATTCAGTACATTCAAGTTCAAGTAGGCTTTATTGTCACTTCAACCATATACAATTAGTACACAGTGAAACGAAACAACGTTCCTCCAGGACCAAGGTGCTACATGCAACATAAATTTACAACATAAATTAACAGAAAAACTAAACTAGCTAACTAAGAGGCCTAGTTAGCTGGCTAGCAGAGACGAGACAGATTGACCTAACATAAATTACAACATAAATTAACAAAAAATAACTAGCCAAGGAAGACTATCTACAGGTTTTACAGACAACATAAAGTGCACGTGCAAATGTGCGAACAAAAGCAACAAAGTGCGACATGACGACATAATAATAAGGTGTTGAGGTGATGAGTTGAGGTAGTGGAGAAACAGTAAACATTCCTTAACTTAACGTAGCAGCAAGAATTAAGAAGTTAGTGCAAAGGTAATCCAGTAATGAATATTGTGCAAAAGGGCATTTACAGGTTGGTGTGTTCGATAGTTTGGTGGTGTAGGTCAGTGTGTTTGCGCTTGTGTTGGTTGGTCAGTCCAGTCTCAATGTTTTGAGGTAGTTTTGAGGTTTTGAGTTAAGCTAAGTGATAATGTTTCTGTGTGTGTGTGTGTGTATCAGTCCAGTCCCTTTTTTATTAAGAAGACGGATAGCTTGTGGAAAAAAGCTGTTGCACAGTCTGGATGTGTGTGCCCGAATGCTTCGGTACCTTTTTCCAGATGGCAGGAGTGTGAAGTGTGTGTAAGAGGGGTGTGTCCGATCAACCACAATGCTGAAGCTTTGCGGATGCAGCGTGTGGTGTAGATGTCTTCAATAGAGGGGAGAGAGACCCCGATGATCTTCTTCGCTGTCCTCACTATCTGCTGTAGGGTTCTGCAGTCCAATATGGCACAATTTTCAAACCAGACAGTGATGCAGCCGTTTAGGTTGCTCTCGATAGTTCCTCTATAGAAGGAGGTCAGGATCGGTGGTGGAAGCTGGGCCTTCCCCAGCCTTTTTAGAAAGAAGAGACGCTGTTGAGCTTTCTTGTGTAGGGAGCTGGTGTTAAGGGACCAGCTGAGGTCCTTCTCTAGGTGGACACCCAGGAATTTGGTGTTTTTGACGATCTCCACAGAGGAGCCATTGATGCTCAGCGGAGAATTGTCTCCTCATGTCCTCCTAAAGTCAACAACTATTTTTGTCTTGTCAATATTCAGAGACACGTTGTTGTCTTTACACCAGTCCGTTAGCCTTTGCACTTCCTCTCTGTACGCCGACCCGTCGTTCTTGCTAATGAGACCCACCACGGTCGTGTCATCAGCGAACTTAATGATGTGATTTGAACTGTATGTTGCTACACAGTTGTGAGTCAGCAGTGTGAACAGCAGGGGACTGAACACACAGCCTTGTGGGGCCCCAGTGCTCAGTGTGGTGGTGCTGGAGTTGCAGTTCCCGATCCTTACTGACTGTTGCTTTTCGGGCAGAAAGTCCAGGATCCAGTTGCAGAGGGAGGTGTTCAGGCCCAACAGGGTCAGCTTCCTGATCAGTTATTGGGGATGATAGTGTTGAATGCTGAGCTGAAATCTATGTACAGCATTTGAATGTATGTGTCCTTCTTCTCCAAGTGTGTGAGGGCAAGATGGAGTGTGGTTAGGACGGTACGCAAATTGCAAATTGTTTGGTCCAGTGAGGGGGGCAGCAGGGTCTTGATGTGTCTCATGACAAGCCGCTCAAAGCACTTTATGATGGTGGGTGTAAGTGCAACGGGACAGTAGTCATAAAGACAGGACACGGGCAAAGGTACGATGGTGGTGGCCTTGAAGCACGTAGGAGCAAGTGCGCTGCTCAGTGAGATGTTGAAGATGTCAGCGAGAACATCTGCCAGCTGTTCCACACATTCTCTGAGCACTCTGCCTGGGATGTTGTCTGGTCCAGCAGCTTTATATGGGTTAACTCTACGTAGAGTTTTCCTCACATCAGCTGTAGTGAGACACAGCACCTGGTCATTCAGAGGAGGAGTGGTCTTTCTCACCGCCATGTCGTTCTGTCTGTCGAACCAAGCGTAGAAGTTGTTCAGTGCATCTGGGAGGGAGCCGTCACCGTCACAGGCAGGTGATGTCGTCCTGTAGTGAGTGATGGCTTGTAAGCCCTGCCACATGTGCCGTGTGTCGCCACTGTCTATGAAGTGGTTGTGGATTCTCTGGGCGTGTGCACGCTTTGCCTCTCTGATGGCCCGAGAAAGTCTCGGGTCCTCAGAAGTGCACGCACTTCTGCAGTAATCCACGGTTTCTGATTGGATTGTAAATTGATGATGCTTTTGGAGACAGTGACGTCATCGGTGCACTTGTTGATGTAGCTGGTCACTAATAACGTGTACTCCTCCAAGTTGCCGTAAGTCGCAGCCTCCCTAAACATGTTCCAGTCATTGTTCTCGAAACAGTCCTGAAGAGCAAAGATGACTCCTGCTGGCCAGGTTTTCACCTGCTTCAGAGCCAGTTTTGAACGCTTGACGAGTGGTCTGTATGCTGGAATTAGCATAACAGAGATGTGGTCTGAGTAGCCAAGGTGGGGGCGGGGCTCTGCCCAATATGCGCCAGGGATGTTTGTGTAAACAAGATCCAGCGTGTTATCCCCTCTCGTTGCAAAGTCCACATATTGATGGAATCTAGAAAGCACTGACTTAAGGTTTGCTTGGTTGAAATCTCCAGCAACAATAAACAGTCCATCCGGGTGTGTATTCTGCAGTTCACTGTTCTTTGCATACATTTCCCTTAGCGCTTCCTTAGCATTAGCGTTAGGTGGAATATACACTCCGATAATTAAAAACAGTGGTGAATTCCCGCGGTAAATAAAAAGGTCTGCATCTAACAGTCACAAACTCTGCCAGCAATGAGCAATAACTAGAAACTAGCACAGAGTTCTTGCATCATTTCAAGTTGATGTACACACAAGCTGCCACCGCGAGTCTTATGGCACAGAGCTGCATTTCTGTCGCCTAACTGAATAGCGGCGTCCGGTACTCTGTCGTCGAGCCAAGTCTTTGTGAAAACAAAGACAGCAAATTCAAATTCTAATTCAAATTTCATTTGTCACACACAGTCATACACAGTCATACACAGTACGATATGCAGTGAAATGCTTAGACAACTGCTGACCTAAAAATTTAAAACTATGAATAGGAATAGGAAATAAATATGGAAATTTAAATAAAGGGTAAAATTAACTAGGAAAGAATAAAATAAAATATACAAATTAAAGTTAAAAATAAAATAACTGTACAACAAAAATACACAATATAGAAAATATATGAAAAATATATGAAGAAATATATGAAAAATATATGAAGAATAAAGAATATATGAAGAAATATAGAACAATAAAAGCAGCTGTACGAGTAGGTACATATTTATGTTATTTTTTGTGTGGAATGGAGTTAGAATAAATGATAATAAAAGAATGGTAATGTCCAGGGTGGTGCAATCCACATATTTAAAGTGACTTATGCAGTACAAATATGCTTAAAGTGATTTATTTAAAGTGGCTTGTGATGGAGTGATTTGATGACCACGAAGTGTTGTTGTGCAGTGGCCACTAGTGTAAACGAATGTCCAGAATGTCCAGTATGTCCAGTATGTGTAAAAACCATATGTGTGGGTCAGTACTGTGTGGTGGTGTGATTGAGAGACCGTATTGCCTGCGGGAAGAAGCTCCTCCTCAGTCTCTCTGTGTTGGCCTTCAGAGAGCGGAATCACTTTCCTGACCTCAACAGAGAGAACAGTCCATTGTTGGGATGGCTGAGGTCCTTCACGATCTTCATGGCCTTGGTCCAGCACTGCTTGCTGTAGATTGAGTGCAGGTCAGGGAGCTTGGTGCGGATGGTGGGCTCAGCTGATCGCACAACCCTCTGTAGAGCTTGTCTGTCCTGCATGGTGCTGTTCCCAAACCAGGTTGAGATGTTTCCCGTCAGGATGCTCTCTATGGTGCAGGAGTAAAAGTTCCTGAGCACCTTGGAGGGCAGTCGGAAGTCTCTCAGGCGTCTGAGGTGGTAGAGACGCTGTCGGGCCTTTTTCACCACGGTTTTGATGTGAAAGGACCATGACAGGTCCTGCGTGATGTGAACACCGAGGTATTTGAAGCTGTCCACTCACTGGGCTCTCGATAATGACGGTGGTCTGGTAGTTCCTCTCCTGCTTAGTCCACTATCAACTCCTTTGTCTTACTGACGTTTAGAAGTAGGTTGTTTCTCTGGCACCAGTTCTCCAGATTCCTAATCTCCTTCAGTTAGGCTGTCCCGTTGTTATCAGAGATCAGGCCCACCACAACGGTGTTGTCAGCAAACTTGATGGTGGTGGATCTGGTAGTGGCCACACAGTCATATGTGTACAAAGAGTACAGCAGGGGGCTCAGAACACACCCCTGGGGGCTCCAGTGCTGAGAGTGATGGAGGCTGAAGCGTGTCCGTCCATCCTTACTGCCTGTGGTCTGCCAGTCAGGAAGTTGGAGATCCACTGACACATAGATAAGCTGAGTCCCAGGTGCTCCAGCTTGGTGGTGAGTGTGGAGGGAATTATGGTATTAAATGCAGAGCTGTAGTCGATGAAGAGCATTTTAACATAATTCCCCCTTCTAGTGTCCAGGTGAGTGTGTGCTGTGTGGAGGAGATGAGAGATGGCATCGTCTGTGGAACGATTTGGACGGTAAGCGAACTGTAGAGGGTCCAGTGTGTCGGGTAGTGAAGAAATGTGTTGATATGTGTTGATATGAAGAAAGGTGTGCGTATAATTGTCCATAGTGTCCATGGATGTAAAAAGATTGATTGATTAATCAATTATGAAAAGATTGTGTTAGTTCTGCATAGTGGTGTGGTTGTGGTTGAGAGACCTTATCGCCTGCGGGAAGAAGCTCCTCCTCAGTCTCTCTGTGTTGGCCTTCAGGGAGCGGAATCACTTCCCAGACCACTTCCCAGGTCCAGCACTGCCTGCTGTAGATTGAGTGCAGGTCAGGGAGCTCGATGCGGATGGTGGGCTCAGCTGATCGCACAACCCTCTGTAGAGCTCGTCTCTCCTGCATGGTGCTGTTCCCGAACCAGGTCGTGATATTTCCCGTCAGGATGCTCTCTATGTTGCAGGAGTAGAAATTCCTGAGCACCTTGGAGGGCAGTCTAAAGTCTCTCAAGCGTCTGAGGTGGTAGAGATGCTGCCGGGCCTTTTTTACCACGGTGTTGATGTGAAAGGACCATGCCAGGTCCTGCGTGATGTGAACACCGAGGTATCTGAAGCTGTCCACTCTCTCCACTGGGCTCCTGTTGATGACGGGGGTCTGGTAGTTCCTCACCTGCTTTGTACTGAAGTCCACTATCAGCTCCTTTGTCTTACTGATGTTCAGGAGATTGTTCCTCTGGCACCAGTTCTCCAGATTTCCAACCTCCTCCAGGTAGGCCGTCTCATCGTTGTTCGTGATCAGGCCCACCACAACAGTGTCGTCAGCAAATTTGATGATGGTGGTGGAGTTGGTAGTGGCCACGCAGTCGTGGGTGTACAGAGAGTACAGCAGGGGGCTCAGAACACAACCCTGGGGGGCTCCAGTACTGAGAGTGATGGAGGCTGAGACATGTCCGCCCATCCTTACTGCCTGTGGTCTGCCAGTCAGAAAATTGGAGATCCACTGACACATGGATGAGCTGAGTCCCAGGTGCTCCAGCTTGGCGGTAAGTGTGGAGGGAATTATGGTATTAAATGCAGAGCTGTAGTTGATGAAGAGCATTTTCACATAATTCCCCCTCCGAGTGTCCAGGTGAGTGAGAGATGTATGGAGGAGATGAGAGATTGCATCGTCCGTGGAACGGTTTGGACGGTATGCAAACTGTAGTGGGTCCAGTGGGTCTGGTAGTGAAGAAATGGTGAAGTCTCTGACCAGGCGTTCAAAGCACTTCATCACTACTGAGGTGAGGGCTACAGGGCGATAGTCATTAAGGGGAGCAGGATGAGGTTTCTTTGGGACAGGAACAATGATGGACTCTTTGAAGCATGTGGGGATCACCGACTGAGATAAAGAGAGGTTGAATATCTCAGTAAACACAGGTGCTAGCTGGTCTGCGCAGGCTCTGAGAATACGGCCTGAGATGGCGTCTGGTCCTGCTGCTTTCCTGGTGTTCACTCTCTTGAAGGCTCTCCTCACGTCATGCTCGGTGATGATGAACGCGCTTCCGGTGCTGGCAGTGATTTCCGTTCTGCAGCTGTTAGCACCGCTAGCATTAGCATCGCTAGCGTCTTTAGCTGCAGCATAGAAGCGAGCATAGAAAGTGTTCAGCTTGTCTGCCAGAGACACGTCTGCGTTCATCATACTGGATGTTGGTGCTTTATAATCCGTTATTGTCCTTAGTCCCTGCAACAGGCTCCTAGAGTCACTCTGTTGGAGTTGTGACTCTAGTTTCCTCCCGTAGCGCTGCTTCGCTTCTTTCACCGCCTTCCGGATATATATACATATACATATACATACACATACACATATACACACATATACATACACACACACATACACATATACACACACATATACATATATACACACACATACACATATATACGTAAACACACACACATATATACACACATACATATATACCTACATATACACAAATACACACATATACACACATACATACATACACACAATAATAATATAGAAAGATAGAAAGAAAAACAGAAAAAAAAATTTTTAATAAAAAAATAGAATTTGCTTCCATACCTGCTGACAAAAAGAGATAACACCAGAGGACACAACATCAGAGAAACTGCAGCAACAATCAACATCTGTATGACTCACGGTAAATACTAAATGTTAAATGTTATTAAGCAGCACACATAACTAATATTACAAAATAAGTTTTGAAGCAACAGCAGATCAAGACAGTGTGTGTCTGTGCACCCCTGTTTTTACACCAATGTAAATGCTTGTGTGTACATCTGTGTGCACACCTGTGTGTATGAGCGCACTTATGTTCATAAGGTTCCTCCATGTAAATGTTTGATAGTGTGTGTGAGGAACAACCGCTCCGTCCCGCAAGGCATGAAGCAGACATGGAAAAGACCTGGGCCCCAAACATCCGGAGACCCCCCAGGGCATGAGACCCCCAGGAGAATCACCGCAGGGACCTCCCTTTGAACTGGAACTTCCTGTTTCAGCCTTTGTTTGTATTTTGGCATGAGGAAGATGGCGGCATGGTCGGATTTACCAAACGGAGGGCGAGATTGTGCCTAGTAGCCGTCCTTGACCATTGTATAGCAGTGGTCCAGTGTCCTTTCGCCCCTGGTGGGGCAGGTGATATGTTGATGAAAGTTTGGCGCTGCGCGTTTGAGGTTGGCACTATTAAAGTCCCCCGCCACAATAAGCGCAGCATCCCGGTGTTGTGTCATGCATCTCGCATAAGGCAGTGTCCGTGTCTGCTTGTGGTGGAAAATAAATATAAAGGCTGTGTAGCCTGCTGGAGTTGGATCTAGTCCAGTTTATTGTCCAGGGAGCAGACGTTGGATAAGATGATGGAGGGGAGAGCCGGCCGGCTAGGGTTTGTTTTTAGCCTAGCACAGACTCTCGCCCACTTGCCACGCTTCCACTTCCTCACGCATTGCTTCCGATGTCCCCTTCTCCGGTCGCCAGCATCAGTCAACAGCGAGGCTTTAAGGCCTGGTTCACGCAGCAAGCTGAGGTTGATTAGCTTTTCCTGCAGCTCAACGTGGATGTCGTTAACCGGGTTATTTAGGTAGAAAAGTGTCTGGCGGTTGTATGTACGGACACCAGTCGCGACGATATCCATACACAGAGTAAAATAAACGCGCTACACACAAAACTTTAACAACGTAGTACCATTTTGGCTCCGGAGCGACTGTGGCGTGCTACTGCCGCGCCGCCATCTTGGATCCAGGTGGTCAGCTTACTTCATTTTATTGCCCATAACGTTACTGAGTCTAGACCTGAGTAACTGATTAACCCCAGATCATAACACTGTCTCCAGAGGCTTGTACAGTGGGCACTTTGCATGATGTGTGCATCGCTTTATGTCATTCCCTTCTCACCCTGACACGCTCATTGCTCTGGAATAGGGTCAGTCTGGACTCATCAGGTCACATGACCTTTTCCCATCGCTCCAAAGTCCAGTCTTTATGACCTCTAGCAAATTGATTTTTAGACTAGCCTTACTAATAAGTGGTTTTCTTACAGAGACATTGTTGTTGTTTAGTCCAAACCCTGTGATCACATTGTGTGTGTATGTGTGTGTGTGTGGAAATGCTTTGGTTTTTGCTGTTAATTTGATGTGATCTCCAATCATGATTTTTTCCCCCTGTCTAGAGTTTAGGGTTCAGCACTATCCTTTCAGGTTTTAATAATGTGCTGAAGCATTCTCAACCGATTTCCAGCCTTTTCAAATTTTCTTAGTTGTTTATTTTGCTTGATGTTGGCTAGTTGGTGTATGAGGACAGGAAGAAGTTTGACAATGAAATGTGACTGCTTTTAGACTGTGATTCTCCTCAGGTACCCAAGGCTGTCTGTAACAAAGCTTTTCTTCCCAGAAAATCACCAGGTATTCTTCTTTCTGAAGGTTTAAACTTTCACTAGTGCTGATTCTTACGAAGCCATGGGTGGGACATGGGTGGAAAAACAAACAAACTTTGGAGTAAAAAAAAAATTCCACCTTGGAAAATAAAATGCCAGGCAAAATAAAATGCTAGGCAAAAAAAAAAAAATAAAAATTATGTTAGGCAAAAAATAAAAATAATAATAATCACGGAGCCCCTAAAGGGACATTGAGGAGGAGGAAAATTCGTTAAGGGGAAAAAAACATCATTGGTTGTAAGTAAATTAATGACGTCGACGCAACGCTCCTCCCACAACTCCTCTCATTGGTTAGTGAAATAGATTGAAGTTGCTGTCACGATAAACAGGAAATGCCGTTGGAACCACTCTGTGGTTGTTGGGTGTGTAAAGGAGGGTGACACCTCTGAGTACCAGTCTATGGTGGATGACTTCGTTTCCTGGTGTGAGCGTAACCACCTACAACTGAACATCAGGAAAACAAAGGAGATGGTTGTAGACTTTAGGAGAAGCAAGACCCCTGTGACTCCTATATCTGTAAAGGGAGAGATAGTGGACATGGTCTCTGAATACAAATATCTCGGAGTCCATCTGGACAACAAACTTGAATGGTCACTCAACACAACGGCACTCTACAAGAAAGTCGGTTGTACTTTCTTCGAAGGCTCAGGTCTTTTAACGTCTGTAACACCATTCTGCGGATGTTCGATGAAACCGTTGTGGCGAGTGTCATTTTTTTATGCTGAGGTCTGTTGGGGTGGTAACATTAAGGTGTCTGATAAGAACAAACTGGACACGTCAATAAAAAAGGCCAGATCTGTGCTAGGCATGGAGCTTGACTCTGTGGATGTAGTAGCGAAGAGGAGGGTTCTATCCAAAGTACAATCCATTTTGAACAATCCTTCTCACCCGCTACACAGTGTCTTTGCTGAACAGAGGAGCAGTTTCAGCCAGAGACTGATTACTATTAAGTGTTCCTCAGAGCGCCACAGAAGATCCTTTCTCCCAACAGCCATAAAAATGTACAACTCTTCCCTGTAACTCATACACACATGTATGTGGATTTTTCACTAACTGTTACACAACAGGACATTATCACATACCATATTAATAATATAATTACTGCAATACTACTTCCCAATAAAATATGTAATACAAGATTACATACAATAATACAATATTACATAAACAATACTAGATTACTGTGCAATACTTACAAGTGGCCCTGAGTCATATTCTGATGGTACTTACTGTTTTAGGAACTTTTTTTTTTTTTTTTTTAAAGATTATTATTATTATTTATTACCTTTATTCTTTATTACCTTTCTTAGTTAACAACTGTGAGGACCTGTAACCGAGCATAAGCAATTTCCCTCTGGGATTAATAAAGTTATATGAATCTTGAATCTTTGAAACAATACTTATGAATTATACATTTTATACAAACACTGAATCCTTTGCTTATTTATTCAGCTTTCAGATGCGTACAAATCTCACTTAAGTTTTTAAAAAATGTACGCTTATGACTGGTTTGTGGTTTAAGGTTACATACATTTACAAGCAAGACTTCCGCTGTTTAGTTCTCCCATTTCTGGCAACCCGTGACTATAAATCGAAATGTCAACCAATCAAGTTTATTTACAGCTTTTTAAAAATATTGTTAATAAAATACATAAATGTGGAATATTCTCAGAAAGAGTATCCACTATCCTTATGTTATTAAATTAATAAATAGAAAAGGGTTGTTAAACATTAGAATTGTTTATAAATACAAACATTTATGACAAATGAATTAATTATGAGGACACACAAATGAATTCCACTGTTATTTATTTATTTATACTGTTCACATTTATTTCTGATAGAGGAGAAAGGAGGTATATAAACATCTCTCAGTGGTCAAGCATTAATTCTCCCTCCCAATCTAATAATGGCACGTGAAACAGCAATCTGGCTACTCTGTGACATCATAAAATCCTCTAAGGCAACCATGTCAACCATTTCCGAAATAACCTAAGCAGGTCTTGAATAACGTTTTACACATTTTAAATTCTTCATTTCAAAAGGCACTCGTAATTCAGCCCTTGATGTTTCACTCCATTTTTCCCAGTTTACTTCATCTAGGATTGTTAGCCATGATACAGCTTTAAAAATACAATAAGCAAAATTACATTAAATAATATGTAAATAAAAGTTTTCAAAATAAGTGCTACGCTTTTAAAATTAACTGATTCTTATTAAATGTACAAAAGTTAACCTTTGTACTTTTGTTCATGACTCTAAATAGATTAAAAACTGAAGCGATTGTGCATATCACAATATGTACATTTACAAGACTTTAATCATTTTTATTATATTGCACAGGCCCAGTATAATGTAAAAGTGACACCTCAGCAAAAAGTTTAGTGCTAGTTCATAAAATGTAAAGAAATATTGGACAGACAATAAACCAAAACCAAATTCTCCAACAGAAGCAAACACCACCATCTCCTAATACCAGGCATGTCTGTCTGGGGTATTTAAAAAAAAAAAAAAAAAATACTTTCTAATTACTTCCTAATTACATAGCAAATATACAGTAAAGTTTTTACTCACCTCTGTAAAATCAGACATATTAAAAAAATTATGCACAGAGCATTACTGGCTGGTTTGGCACCATAATAAACAAACTGTAGTGACAAAAGCAAAAATGCAATTGCTGCAACAGTCTTTTAAATACTGCTCACACTGCCCCTTGCTTAACACTGTTTTGTGCACGTTTGCAAGGAAAATGGCCCTTAAAAGAGCCCTTGGGTTATGTGAAGAAAACAAAGAGCGAATTGATGAGTAGTGTAAGGCTTAGAGAATAACAGCAAAACAAAACAAGCTAAACAAAATAGAAAATGTGGTGCACAGGGAATATTAATGGGGATGTCAACATCAAGAATCTGCAAATAGAAGGAATAGATCATTGGTTTAAGTATAAAATAATTTAAATTGTGCTTATATAGAAGTTGCATTATAGAAAACAAGCCCTCCACTTTGTGCTGATTGATTTTAGTCACAGAAACAAATCCTAATATTTTGCTCTTTTAAAGTTAAAAGCACGACATTAAAAATGAAACCGTTTAAGTTAATTTACTGAGAAAAAAATACATTTAAACAAACTCAGTTATGTTAGTCCCTTTACAGTTACTGTTGTAATAAAGATACACACTTATTACATCGAGGCTCGTTTACAGTGAAACATCATCCGCGACAGACGGCAAATTGTATACATATGCATGAATTATAACATTTACAGATGGAAACTATATCCAGGACATATCACGCATGCACTGGGGAAGACACATCATCTTAAATGCATTAAAAAGCACACACAAAAAAAAACTTACTTAACGTACTTATTATACACTTTAAATTAACAATTTACATGTAAAATGTAGCAGGTGCACCCACTCACCACGCAGCAACGAACACCAGCAATGAAAATTTCAACATCATTACTTTGCCACCTATGTATGAGGCGCCGTATAGGGCTTAAATCAAACTTTACTCATGCACACACACATGAAAAACTTATACACACATATATGAAACAGTCACTCATACATATGTGCTACTAACTGCTCAAACAACTGAAGCGAGCACATACACGCTCACGTCTCCGCGCACACAAACCTAGGAGACGTGCGCACATCCACACAAACTCTCCGTGCACACACACCTATGAGACGCACACATACACACACAAACTCTCCATGCACACACTCCTTTGAGACCCACGCACATACACCTATGAGATTTTCAGTGTAAACGGAAGTCGTTTTAGTGTAGACGGTCATTTCAGTGGAAGTACTGGTTTATAAACAGCCTGCTGTTGGACGGTTTAGAAGGCGGAGTAGGACAGTATAATAATCATCACTGTTCAATCACATGGCGTATTCAGAACTGTCCACATAATGTCTGAATATTGCAGCGGCAGAAAACGCGGGTGATGATTTGCAAAAATAAAATTGAAGCACGGAATCTGTGACTAATATGTCGGATCCAGAAGTAGTTACTGTTGTGTGAAATGTGTTTCCTCGCTTTCGCTGATATGAACAAAAACTAACTCATGGGAATCCCACGGGACTCCCCCCGCTTATTTATTTAAAATTCTACCATTCGGATCACCCTGTAACGTCGCTTCCTCCATGCGTTACCATGGTAACACAAGCACCTCGGATACCTGTCGCTGATGCTGTGGAAATTTCACGCTATGGACATTAAATATAGAATATTTATTGAAACCAAAACTGATACTATTAAATATATAACGTATTGAAACGTTTATAACTTAATGATTCGATTAATTTACAAGATGTACAGAGATGCATTAATTTTATTTATATATTTTTTTACAGATTACAAGCCTATACGTATAATACTAAGGGTTTCTAAATTAAATTAAAATGTAAATTATTGTGTCCTATTTATATGATGTCGTCCTCGATAATGATTATAATAAATATATAAATAATTTTTCGAGATAAATGTTTTCACGCTCCAGCGATACGTAATGACTAATAATTTTTCATCCCCTTTTCCGCTAAAGTGAAGAACCATTGTTCACTCATTCCCTACAGCGCTACAGTTCGCTACTCTGTGCAGGTGTGTTTGCACGGAGAGGTGTGTGTGTGTGTGTGTGTCCGCGCATTTCATATGTAGTTGTTTGAGCAGTTAGTAGTATATATGTATGTGTGAGTGTTTGATGTGTGTATGAGTGAAGTTTGATTTAAGCCCTATACGGCGCCTCATACCAATAAGATGAGTTGTGGGAGTTACGTGATCCCGACATTATTAGTTTACCTACAACCAATGAGAAGGCATGTGGGCGGGGCGACACGTGCAGCCCCGCCCCAGATTCAGCCCCGCCCCGATCTGCAGACAGGGCTACTTGGATATGAGACGAGGGGATAAAAACTGGAGAGAGAAAAAAACGGGACATAGGGGGAAAGGAAATCAAGACCATGTGACTCATATTTCCGGTGCCAAAATACGGAAAGGGCGGCAAGCCCCGAGTACATACAGAATGTAAAACTCAGCTACTCAGAATTCTACTCAGTGATTCTCTCCAGGCCTGTTTAACATCATCCGAGTATTAGCTTTCCCTGTCTGCGTCTTCTTGTTTGTTATTTTTTTAGCGGTTGGCAGTCCTTTAGGCCCATTACTGACCCCCGCTGGACTGGAACGATAGTATGATAGTACACGGACAAGAATCAAGCTTTAAGGAGCATTGCTGCCACCTGCTGGACTAAATCGGCAACGCTGAAGAGTCAAGTTTTGCGAGATCTCGCAAACTTTTTGAATTTTTTTTTTCCTCCAAAGTTTATTTTTTTCCACCCATGTCCCTTTAGGGTCTCCGTAGATTCTGGAGCCATAATATGTACTGTAATATTTTTTAAAAGAAAATTAGGCAAAAAGACTTAAGAGATGAGCAGGAACTTCGTGTACAAGAGACACAAGACACTTTTTTTTATTCACTTCATCCTGTTCTCCATCAGCGTTTCTGAATTTCATTATAGCCTCTTGGGATCTCGGATGTGTGTGCAGTCGGACTGAGGCTGACGCTGATGGAAACTGAAGACTGTGTGTTGTGTTTAATGTTCCTCATAATCAACAATCGGCGTCATTAAATAAGTGTGAAACAATACACAACACTTTTTTCTTGATGTAATATGCTGGCTGTGACTTGCTACAAAAACACTCTCAAAGCATTAGTGCTGTATTTTTTTTTTATTAACACTGATTTATCTGTTGTTACAAAACGGGAGGAGGGGTATAGCGTTTAAAAAAAAAAAATCACACAAAATTCACATTGATAAAACCAGAACAATTTCATCTGAAGCACACATCAACAATCATATACTGTTACACACTGATGTTTTCAGTTGGTTTCAGAAACACTTGAAATGCTCTAAGCAGCATGGGGCTACAGTGGTGGCTAGTGTTTCAGGTTGATCCTGAGCTCAGGGTTAGTGGCTGAGCAGCAATAATTTTGAGCGTTTCTCTGCATGTTCTCCCTGTGTTAGTATTGGGCTGTATGTATTTTTGTGTGTGTGTGTGTGTGTGTGTGTGTGCTTGTGTGTATATGCGCGTGCATGCTCAGTGTCCTCCTTTTTAAATGTTCACTTCTTTGTACAAGTAAAGATTGGTGTTCTACAAGGTTCTGTTTTAGGTCCTCATATAGTTCTTTTTTATACTATCTCTGGGTAATATTTTAAAATTATTCTTTACTTTAGGTTAAATTAGTGTAACACCCCACATTCTGGTTGTTCAAGTGCATACACAAGCTTCAGCTAGTCCAGAATGCAGCAGCGAGAGTCCTCACTAGAACCAGAAGATATGAGCACATCACCCCTATCTTATCTTCACTGCATTGGCTCCCTGTGAAATTTCACATATATTTAAAAATGCTACTATTTACGTATAAACCATATAAAATGGTATAAACCATATAAAATGGTTATAAACGTATAAAATGGTCTTGTGCCACAGTATCTGAGTGAACTGCTAAAGTATTATGATCTGCCACGCTTACTTTAATCATGAGGTGTAGGCTATTTGTTGGTCCTTGTATAATAAAGAATACCATAGTGGAAATGCTTTTACTTTTGTGTGACCCAGATGAGGACAGGTGCCTTTTGAGTCTGCCTCCCTGCTCTGATTGGCTGGTTTGGACAGGCTAGTACAGGTGTGTAAACGTTGCATTGTCTGTGGTGTAACAGGACGTGCTGGTATTAAATCCCTCAGCAGAATCGAAGTCTTTTCTCCACAATGAAACGGGTCTCTTCCTCCACGCTGATCTGGTTCCCTTTTAAACTACACACACACACACACACACACACACACACACACACACACACACTTCGGTTAGAATAGCAGCATCATAAACACTTCACTTCTTTTTCATTACACCTGTGTGTGTGTGTGTGTCTTACTTGACTTCTTTAATTGTTGTATTGTGTTTCAGACCTTCAGTGAGCTGTTCTGCTCCACAAACTGAAAACTTATTGTCGATTAACCTGAAAACACACACAGATTCACATTTAAAATAAGATCAGAGCATTAAAGCACAAGAAGAGGATAATATCAACTCTCTACTCTGAATGCTTCTGTGTCAGGATCAGTCTAATGAGGTTAATAAAGATTATTAATATTAAACTTGTCTGTAGTTATTACAGAATACACAGAATTCAGCTGCGCCCTAAAAGTCTTTTTCTTCGTCCCCAGTGACAAAGCCTGAAGGCCTATCAGAGTTTTTCTACCAAAGTTCCTGAAGTGTGCAGTGATGTTCGCTCCATCTTCATCATCCTCATCTAACGCTTCAGCAGATCCACTACGATATTTAAGATTATTCAAGGAACCATGGTAGATTATTCTGTGTGTTTGTGTGTGTGTGGCTGGGGGTCTTACATAAGGTGTGTAAGAGCTGAATTTTTCTGAAATGCTTTTGCTAGCTCCTCTGCTGCATCATCCGAGATGTTATTTTGAATCAGCCTAAAAAACACCAACATGTGAATTTACTCTCAAAACACATGCCTGTATGAAACACATATTAAACACGTATGAAAGCAACCGTGTGGTTTCATGTGCTGCTAAAAAGTGTGAGAAACATGTAAAGAACTTGTGCACCAGAAGATGTGAAGGCTGGAATTCTGAGCTAGTGCTCTCGCTAAACTCCTTCCTCCCTCCGAGGTGATCCCGTTTGCCGACAGACTAAAAGAAAGAATACAGTTACTTTACTAACATTTCAAAATAAAGCTTTATATGTTTAGTCCTAACATCACAGTAAAGTGAATAGAGTAAAACACTGTTCACCACCACTACGAGTGTGAGGTATTTTCCTGTTTATACTGGTTTCCCCTGATGATCCTGCCTCTGGGTTTATAATTACACTCACCTGAGGTTGGTTAAGCTGCCGTGGTTCTTTATCGCCTCTGCGAAAGCGTGAGCTCCGTTGTCTCCGATGCTGTTCCCCCACATGCTAAACACAAAAACATCATTAAAGCACAACTGAGCATGTTTATTCATGTGTAGCGTGTGTAGTATGTCGTGTGCAAGTTTTCATTTTACCCGATATCAAAGATCGATTTGCTTTTCTGAATCGCTTCAGCAAGAAATGCCGCACCCACAGCTGTGATGTTGTTATATCCAAGTCTACACACGTCACAACACATTTACACAGAAACACCAGTCTTATTTAATAGCGCTGTGGCGTCAGAGACAATTTAATATAAACACAAAATATTTCATGTGAGCTCATTGTAAAGAAGAAAGTAAATCCACAACAAGACAGTGTTTAAAACGTAATGAGCTGCGCTCCTACTTGACGATTCTCAGATGAGGACACTCTGTGATGATCTGCGCCACCAGTTTTGCTCCTGCATCTGTGATGTGATTCTTGTAAAGTCTATAAATGTATTAACAAAAAAATGGACTTATATCCGATATAATAAAGAAAAACAAAGCCGATGTTGTTATTACTTTCTGTGAAATTACCCCAAAACCTTTACGATTTTGTATTTGATGAGTTCTGCAGCCAAAACTTCCACACTGCTGTCGGTGAGCTGGTTCACACAGAGCCTGAGACATTTACACAACACACACACACAAGGATCAACATCACTAACCCATCTTCAGGACCAGCTTTATCCTGGTCAGGAGCATGGTGTGGATCAGAACCCAGCAGAACTCATGCAACCAGTGAGCAATGATAATACTGGAAACAGAGGAACAGTCTCAGTGAGAATAGACTGGTCTTACTGTTAACAGTGGAACACTGGCAATGAGGAAACACTGGCCAGTGGTCCACTGTTCCCAGTAAAGGAAAGCTGGTGAACAGGGTTGATCCACTGGGAAGCTTGTCACTGTGAGTTATGTGAAGTATGTCGTACCTGATTATGGTCATTTTTCTGAAGGAAGGCGTGAGCTGCTTCACACCATAGTCATTGATGTTGTTGTTGTCCAGATCAACTGCTAAACACTTCCTGTGGTGATGAAGTACGAAGTTAAGAGCGCTGCAGTCGGCTGAGTAGATGTTGCAATACGCTAGCTTGAGGTAATCTGCTGAGATTCCTTTAGCTGTGAGACGAGCCACATCCTCACTGTTTGTCTCAAATATACACCGCAGCATCCACAGGAAGTTTGGCATCACATGCACTTTTTTTTCAGTGGAGTCACTGCTCGGGCAGCGAGGCAGGCCACTCAGGTGTGTCTTTACACTGGATGAGAGGTAGGACTTCAGAGCTGTGCGCTTTCTCTTCAGGGATGCTGGGGGTATGAGGTGCTCCAGGAGAACGGCATTAGATTTGGACAGCAGGCCGCACAGGAACAGGTTTGTGTACTGAAAGTGCTCGTTCGTTTGAAAAGGATCTGAATTTCTTGGGTGAGACGACCTACATAAACAGGACAGGCAGGTAAAGTGGGATGTCTTTTGATACTCACACCTAGAAAAGAACCTCAGGATCCCAGTGGGAATGATGTCAAGATCTATGATAAGACAAAATGCAGCCAGAAATGCCTGCAGGGTCACATGGAGAAACTCGTACGTCGCCAAAGTGCCACATGTGTCGTAGTGACTGACGGGCCTCAGAAATCCCACCTGTACATCGTCATCGCTCAGGCCACAGGAAAAAACCTCATCATGAGTGTAAATGAAGCTGCTCTTTTCCAGACCAAGCAGAGCAAGCTTAGCAAAGGCAGAGAGCATCTTCAGCCCTGATTTAAACGTGTCTGTGGTGCAGCGTGTGCTTCTCTTAAGCAGTCCAGCGCTTGGACTGCCCCGGCTCAGGAACACCTCCGACAGCAGGAGGAAGACGTTGGTGAGTGTGATGCACGAATCCGGCAGCTCAACATCATCGTACATGCTCTGAAGGTGCTTAAAGCTCTTGAAAATGATCCAGCTGAACAATGGGAAAGAGCAGAGACCACAGAGGTGAGGGTTCGCGTCCAGTTGTACAGACACCATGTCCCTTTGCTCCTTCTGGGGAAAATGATGAGACAGATATTTTCTGAGATGTTCTGGTGAGAAACCTCTCAGAAACACTTTCTTCCGGATCACTCTGCTCTGGATTTCTGTGCCGGTCCGAGCCGTTAAGATTTTTCGAGAACCTTTGAGCAGTTTTCCTCTCAGCAGGTTCATGAGAACTAAAAGTGGATGTGTTCTTTCCTCAGGAGAAGCCACCTCTGGCATGTTTTCTAGTTCGAAGTCCATTTGGATTTCATCATATCCATCAAATGTGAAAAGTACAGACTCTGGAAACCGCAGGATGTATCCGAACACCTCTCCATCTGGGTCTTCATCTGGATAACAGTTGTGTTTGAAAATCAGATCCTTCAGTGAGATCTCATCGTTCTCCTTAAAGAAGCTAAACATCCTGCACCTAAATGTGAAGAAAAACTTTGCTCTGGTGTTCAACTCTCTTTTGGACCACATGTTCTGGAGCTTCTGGAGCAGAATGGACTTTCCCACTCCAGCATCACCTGTGATTAAGATAGTCTCAGCCTGCTGGTTGAACACGCCTTCTTCTCCCAGAATGTCATCCAGATTCTGCAAGAAGCCCAGACTCTCTCCTCTCTCGTTCAGGATTTCCATCTGCGTGTCTGTGTAAAGCTCCTCCAGACGCGTCTCCTCCCTGTGAGAGTATGAGGTGAGGAACTGAGTGTCTCTGCAGAGTTCCTGTCGGAGTTTCTCACTGTATCTGCTAACTGAACACAGACCCAATGTCAGTGCAGGAATGATTTGGACACAAGATCAATTCTGTGTGATTCTGATTAAAACACTCACTAGGGTCTGTGTTAATCACAGGGATGTCCTTCACACACTCAGCAGGTTTGTAGTGAATTTTGTTAAACCAAGGACGAAGGTCAATGAACGCGTCATACGCCTGGTGCAGAATCTGAATAAAATATGAAGAAGCCTCTTCGCCTTTACTCTGCACCAGTTCCAGGATTTTACGCACCTGAGAGTAGAAAATATTTTTTTTTTAGTTTTTAGGACCCAGGAAAAAAGTATTTAAATGTGCATGGAAGAGAATGAGAGAGAGAATTAGATATTTTATCACCTGTTCTGTTTTAGTAGCTGAACGCTGGATGATCTCAATATCTTCATTGCAGATGAAGCCGTTCATCTTTAAATTGTCTAAAATGCACTGCGTGTTTTTCACATGTTCAACTAAAACCTCTCGGTGATGTGTCAGTAACCTGGTGGCGTCCTGAGGAGCTTCGGCTCCATCCTGATCCACACAGTCCATCATCAGAACCATGGAACTTGCACTCTCTACACGACTCTCACTCCAGTTCCGGGGTTTATTCCGAGTCTAATTCTCATCTGTGGAAAACAAGCAACAATCCGCTGTAAAGCAGAACCCAAACACTATCGGTTCATAAAAATGACAAAAACCTAGGAGATGAGAAATGAGTTACAGTCTGGATAAAGAGACACTTTTTTTTTATTTAAGGCTGTGTTTATTTAATTAAAAAGATAAATAAATAATGACCCAAAAGTGTCCCTCCTGATACAGACCCTGGTTTATTAATGTTGCTGCAAACTTACTAACATGCAAAATTCATAAACATAATGTCACGCGCATGCAAAAAGTTTTTATGGTCTAGGTAATCTCAAACATTGTTGTCCCACAGAGTTTTCACATCACACCTCGGTCACCGCTTCTTCATTATTTAAAATTAAAATTTATTTAAAAAACATAATTATTAAAAACTTCCGTGCTTTTGCTGTTCGTAAATGTAAAATAATCACACAGTGTCCTGTTCGAGTCGCTCTTCTTTACATATAAGTTACCTGAACATACTTACATGACAGGACTTTCACTTTGTTTCTTACTAAATATTTATATAAAAATAAACAACCAGTGATCCAGAATAAACAATATTCGATAGATAAATACATTTACAAAAATTTTAACAATAATAATCATCAGTGTGGCTCTGATAGTTAAGGCAAGCTGAGAAGCGACAGAGGGTGACGGTGCCGAGGGAGAGGCTCAACAGAACAGGACAATAGGAAGAAACCCTGAGAGGAAGCTTGGGTGATTTCATTATAATACACCTAATAATCTAGTTCTGCAAAAGGAAATTTTCTGGTTAATAAGGATTCAAAGAGGCACATTCTACAGAGACTGCCCTTCTGCCAGTTACTGGAAAGCTCCATGCTGCTAAATCTGCTAAACATCTATTCAATTCAATTCAATCCAATTTTATCTGTATAGCGCTTTTAGTTGTCATTGCCGCAAAGCAGCTTTACACAATCGAAATAATTATTTAAGTTTGTATGAAATGTGAATTTGTATGAATCAAAATGGTCAGTTTGTCCCTGGTGGGCAAGCAGAGGGCGACAGTGGCAAGGAAAAACTCCCTGAGATGGTAATAGGAAGAAACCTTGAGAGGAACCAGACTCAACAGGGAACCCATCCTCATCTGGGTGAAACAGAAAGCAGTAAATGATCTGCATTTATACAGTGTGTAGGGTGGCAGGCAGTTCAGCTATAATAGCTGATGTTAATTGATGTTAATATGGAGGGTAGTTCTTGAAGACCCAGGTAGACTTGTAGGAAGTTTCAGTCCTGAACTATCGAACTGTCAAGTCCCCAGAGAAACAGTTGGCAACACCAGTCAAGGCCAGAACCGTCTTCTAGGTAGAGAGAATCATTTCCAGACACCAGACACATCCCAAAGAGACACACGGGGCATCCATGCGACGAGATCTCCAACCAGAAGCGGGGCACCAGGATGGGTCAGACAGGTCCGGAGGGCAGAGGGAGTCTGGATCACTGGCAGCTCAGGATCGACATGTGTAGCTCAATAGAGAGAGAGAAAGAGTGAAAGGGGGAGACAGGGGGAGAGAGGAAAGAGAAAAAGGGGGAGAAATAGAAGAAGAGGAGAGACTGTCCTCATCCTTCTGGACCTGTCGGCTGCATTCGACACAGTGAACCACAAGATTCTATTATCTATTCCGACAAGCCTTGAAATCTGTGGAACAGCGTGGCAATGGTTTGCTTCTTACCTAGAAGATAGGACGTATGAGGTGACATGGTGGGGATGCATATCTGCCCCATGCAGACTCTCTACTGGTGTCCCACAGGGCTCAGTACTTGGTCCTCTTCTGTTCTCCCTCTCTACCCGGTCTCTTGGTAAGGTCATACCATTGTTATGCAGATGACGCACGCCTTATTCTCTCCTTTCCTTCCTCAGACACTCGAGTTTCCAACCGGATCTCAGCATGTCTGGCAGACATCTCATCTTGGATGGCAGCTCATTGGCTAAAGCTCAATCTGTGTAAAACCGAACTGCTGTTTATCACCAGTGATTCATCAGATCACTCCTTCAGCCACTGCCCACAATCTTTTGGTAACTCTGGACAATCATCGTGCGCGCAACATATTTTTTTATAATTATAGTGGAACCATATTTCGTTCCAGAAGCGGGCTCGTATTCCAAATCAAATTTTCCCATAAGAAATAATAGAAACGCAAATTATTCGTTTCACAGCCCCCCCCCCCAATACATAAAAATAATTAACACAAAATATTAAGTAAAAATTAAGTAAAAAACAAATTAACCTGCAGTTTACCTTAAAAAAAAAAAAAGTAAAATCCCGACAGAGTGTGTGAGTGTGAATCTAAAGTAAGCTCCCCTTTCCCTCTTCTCGTTTTAAACGGTTACCCTTTCTCCACTCTTTTCACACACGCACACGCACACAACAGAAAAACTGTTTTATCGGGGAAATTAATAAGAAACATCTCGATTGAGCGACACACTAACAGAATCATCGCTGTAAAGTAAAAATAAAACAAATTAGGGTCCTCAGAGTGCCGCAGTGGTAAAGTACTCACCCTATCATCCGGAGATCGCTGGTTCGATCCCTGGGTGACGCTGTAACCTCTCACAGCCGGAGGTCTAGAGAGAGCTGATTGACCGAGCTCTCTCAGAGGGGAGGGATGAGAGGTACTCCCACAGCCTTGAGCAGAGGGAGAAAACAGCCTTGAGCAGAGAGAAAAAAATGATTTTTAATCTCTCTAATGAGACTTTCTTTTGCTTTATACATGCGCTGTAAACACGCAAACAGACACAAAATAAAATATTTTTACACACACACACACACACACGTGGTCACAGTGTTATAGGAAACAGTACACGCGTGCACGGATATGGATTATACCAATAAGAGACGAGCACTAAAACCCAGCAGGGAAGAACATTACCCACAATTCCGCAGCGCAAGAGAGAGAAAAATCGTTGGCGCAGTGGTAATCACGTGACGCACAACGTCAAAACAAGAAGCGCATGCGTAAAACATGATACTCGGTGCTCGTAAACCAAGACTTTTTTGTTTCCAAGTCAAAATTTATTCAAAATAATGTGCGCTCATTATTGTGGCTTGAATATAACGCCATACTTAGTTAGCTTGTTCAGTCCCTTGTTATTTCAAGACTGGATTACTGCAACTCACTTTTGGCAGGTCTGCCTCTTTCCACAATTCGTCCTCTGCCCCACTGTTTCCCAAGGTCTCCCACACCACCCCACTCCTCCGCGTCCTGCACTGGCTTTTTGTAGCTGCCCGCATCAAATTTAAAACCCTGATGCCTGCCTACAAAGCTAAAAATGGCCCAGCACCCACTTACCTCTCAGATCTAATCACACCACGCTCTCGCCGATCCTCCAGCACTGCTTGCCTTATCTAACCATCTCTCAGGGATCGAGGAAGACATTCATCCAGACTCTTTTCTGTTCTGGCACAGAGGTGGTGGAATAAACTCGCTCTAGATGTCCATACAGCTCTTGATATCTGAGTCTTTAAATGACGACGCAAAATGTATCTGTTTCTTCAATACTTATACTGTACACCAAAAAAAAATACAAATCTTCCCACCTAGTAACCCAGTGTAAGTATCTTTCAAGTGACGGAAACTTTAAAGCACTTTTTCTAAGTCGATCTGGATAAGAGCCTCTGCCAAATGCCTAAATGTAAATATAAATGTATCTGCAATGTTAGGAAAGTCTCTGGTGTCACACTACACACTCTCCAGCAGTAAATGCTGCTATGACAACCAAACATTCAATCATGCAGAATTATTTAATCTTTAATGACAGTTATGTTCATGTTCAAAAGTTCTGTTAGAAAAATTGCAAAATTATAAGCTGTACAATATACAATACAATATAAAAGCTGTATTGCACAATTATATTTTATTGTTCGAGTTCTGAGGGTAAAAACTGCCTTTTCAATCCAATTAAATTTGTATAGCGATTTTAACAATTGTCATTGTTGCGAAGCAGCCTTACACAATCAAAAGAAATGTTGACTATATGCCTACATTTCTCAAAATATTCCCCTGCCTGCAATGGATTGGCAGCCCGTGAAGGGTGTACCCCGTCTCGTGCCCAAAGTCTCCTGGGTCTAAGGCTCCAGGTCCCATGGATGAAGCAGTATAGACGATGAGTGAGTGAGTGAGTGCACTGTTACACTAATGCACCTATTACAGCGTGAATCCCACAGGAAACGTGTAAATTTTATATTAACAAGTGTGTTTACCTAGGCTGGGTTGCCGAGCTCTCTCAGCGGGGAGGGATGAAAGATACTTAGTGCACCCACATTAATCACGGCTCTACAGCCAATCAGGGGCGTCTGTGAGCTCACGTGCAGAAGGAGCGGATAGCGCTGTTCTCCGAGTGTGTGACTCTGCCCCCAATGGTGCGTGAGTGAGCAGTTCGAAAAGATGCGGTTCCGGAGGAAACACATGATAGTCGTCCGCCCTCCCAACTAAGTGGTAGTAGCAGCTTAATGGGGGAGCCCCCTAGTGACGGAGAGGAATTGAAACCCCCTCGCCAAAAAAGTGCTGTTAGGAGCATCCCTTATCGACAGGGGGACGATCAGAAGCCTAGATAAAACATCATGGGTGGGTCTCGTCCAAAACCGCCGTCGCCGTCTGCAGGGTCTGTGTGTCGTTGGGGTTTTGCATGTAGCAGCAATGAGAATACATTCAGGTACCTCTGTCTATTATTGTAATGTGTGAGTAACTGTGCGTGTATGTTCACCCATGTAAAAAGTCCTCTATGCAGCATTAACACAGTCATTATTTTACTGTACGTACGTCTACTATTGTACAAAATATCCTCATAAACAAAGCTGACGTCAAATCAAGGAAATTAGCACGCCGAGAATGACATCATCGGCACACAAAATGACGCTAAAACAAGCCGAAATCTCTGTTTCCCCTGAAATCGGGAAAACGAGAAAATCACCACTGAAAACAGGAAAATCTTCACTTTCGAGAATTTCCCAAAAGGTTTGTTTTCAACAAACAAAACTGTTTTTGCATGTGGACGAAAGGCCAAAACTGCAGATAAAAAATTTTCCGTTTTTAAAAAATAACCAGCTACGTGTGGACATGGCCTGAGAGATGGGTATCTAGGTGATTTATAGAGATGAGGTGAAGGTTCCTGTGTCTATTTTGTGCAACAGGACAGACAGGGTAGACAGAAATCCACAAAATCCTATTCAGACAAGAAGCTGATGATTCTTGTATCTGTGCTGAGGGCTAGCTATGTAAACAGTTAGCCATGCTAGCAAGTACTTTCTGTCGACAATGTGTATAAATAATAGAAAGGTTTTTTTCTGTACATCGGTCAGAAGTCTCTCTTTTAATAATATCTTTACATTTCACACATTTAAGAACCCAAAACCAGTCTGTCTGTCTCTCCAGTCAGATTCTTTCTCAGCATCACACAAAACTGTCTGTCTAGACTTGACTGAATCTCCTGCAGTCCTTAGATCTCTGTCTGAAGTTTAATCTGCACCATCAGTGAATCTAAATGTGGAGTAAAAGTGATGTTATGAACAGTTATGTGTGGGATTTAATAATCTACTGTAAAATAATCTACTAATGCGCTACTGTCTCCATGTAAACAAACACCTGCACCAATAGATATTAATTAGAAAAGATAAAGTGAATATTTTGACTGGGATTAGTTCATATTTTCACTTTGGCTGAAATAACAGCGCTGAAGTGGTATAAGTGAATTTTAACACGCTGGAGTGGTTTTAAGACAAAACTTCATCTTTATCCTTTGATCTACTTTTTCCATTTCTCATCTGTGATTCACTCTCCGAACAGGGAGTGTATTTGTCTGAGCACCAAAGAAGGACAACTTAGTGTAAACAAGGCGTAAGATACTCAACCTTACAGAATGGGATTTCTTTGTATTAATAAGTTAGACAGAGAGTTCTGTGTACAGAGAGACACACAAGACATGTACGTGGGCCTTAACCTCAAATAATAATCATAATAATAATAATAATAATAATATTATCACTGATTACATCAAAGATCAGATCAGATTATTATTAGATTTAACCTTTCAAAAATTTCCACAAACTAATTTTCCCATCAATGATGCGTACTAACAGTAGCGTAATAAATTTACTGATTTTTATTTTTTAATTTACTTGTTACTACCCACCTCTGCTTATAACCGTCTCAGTAAATTTATTACGCTACTGTTAGTACTATGAGTAGTTTTACTGCGCCACACTTTTTACTTTTACTTGAGTAGATTTGTGAAGAAGAAACGCTACTCTAACTCCGCTACATTTGGCTCCACTCGACTCGTTACTCTTCCCACCATTTATTCTACACATGCCTGTAGATCTACCGCATGATTGTTTCACTCATCAGACGCGGCAACAATAATCACATGACATCGTTTGACCAATCAGGTCGGGCGGCATAGTGGGGAAAAAAAACTCAGCCGGTGTTCTATAAATTCATCCTACCTGTGACTTCATCCTATATACACTCACTGCGTATACACTAAAGTTTCCGGATCTTTTTCTAATTTCACGGAATGTCCATAAATCCATGCTGCTACTAGTGGGACGAGTAAAGAATGATTTTCTTTATGTTTGTGTGATTATATGTTAATTTCAATTGGACATATAATGTTACTTTAACAGTCTATAAATATAAGTATATTTATAAGTATCTATAAAATAAGTATATTTCAGTACAGAATTTATATATAAAATATATATGCACTTATTATAATTCAAAAAATAATAAATCAGACACTGAAATTGAAACAGTTACTCAGTACTTGAGTATCTTTTCACAGAATACTTTTTTACTTTTACTTGAGTAATATTATTTAGAAGTACGGCTGCTCTTACTTGAGTGAATTTTTGCGCTAATCTATCCACCTCTGCTTACAGTTCCGCCAGCGCCAATATGGCGGACGCGCTGACGCACTCCAGTAACTGTATCGCAACATCTAACCCTGTGTTTACGACGCTAACGCTCACTCGGTACACTTCCGGGTTTAACTACAGGCTGTAGAGATGCACGCGCACGTTAGCTAAGGGTTATTAGCGTCGTAACTTAGATTTATATTGTTCAGGTTTTTTTTTTTTTTTTTTTTACAACAGCGATCTGAAAACGTGTAACGATACTGATTTATCGTGTGTGTGTCAGAGTTATTAAACCTAACAGTGTAAAAAACAACAACCCTCCTTTAATTAAACCGAAAACTGAAGATGATAAACTGTAGTTGTTCTGTGTTTACAGTTAATTCTGCGCCAGAGCTAACAGGCTAAAAGTGAATCTCTCTCTCTCTCTCTCTCTCTCTCTCACACACACACACACTAAACTTTTTCAGAAGAAAATTAAAGTTAGAGATAAACTAAAAGCTCCTACCGCTGTACAGGATCCAGTTCTCTTCAGCTCTCAGATAAAGAACCCGAATCAAACAATACACCGAAAATGAAAGTGGACTTCCAGCCGTGTGTGTGTGTGTGTGTGTCAGAACAGTGCAGGAAAAGGGAGGTGTTAAAATGGCGGGTGTGTTAAACCTGATAGACTGAGGCTTCATGGGGAAGTGAAAGTGAATAAACACACTGCAGTGTCTAAACCTCCACATCTATAGAGCTGGACAGAGTCCTGGACTTCGGGTTCGTCTCTACAGAACTCAGGAACTCAAGTCTGTTTCTCTTCTGCTATTCCTAATCTTAGCGTTGATGAACCTAATTTATGAATGAATTAATATATAGAGCACAAACAGGGTTTATAATCTTGTTTATGTGTGTATGTCAGAACCATGTGCAACTCTTAGATGTAGGTCAAAATGCCCAATAGAAAACACTTCATTAAGAAGTCAAGCAGAGAAACAGTAAAAATGCAGAATAAACAAAGCAGACAGATTGTTTGAACACAGAACTGAGTGTGTGATAGGGTTAGGTGTGTGCTCATAGCGAAACAGCGAAAATATAACATTTTAAATGACGTTTTATTTGGGGTAAAGTAACTGTCACAATCAGATAACTTAATATTTTATGAAGTTACACTAATTAGAGGATCTCTTCAGCCCTATCCTTTATCTCTGTGATGGTGTTGCGTTACAATTGAGTGAGAAAAACAGACAAACACACAAATAATTAAACCAACCAAACATGTATTATACAAAAAGAACAACAAATAAAAACAAAAACAAAGGTGCACCAAAAAACAAGAAAAACAAGAATAAGTGTGTGTATTTGTGTGTGAGTGTAAGTGAGTGGATAAGTGTCCAGAGTCCGGGATGTTGTGTTTGTGTGTATGAGGAGAGATGGCTCAGATGGAGGCTGAGCAGTCCTGTGAAAAAGTCCAATCAGGGATAATCTGTAAAACTGGAAAATCTTCGAAAGATCGGTTTTCACGGCAGTCTTTCTTTTCTAGCTCTCATTAACAATAAACAATGCCAGCACTGATCCACTATTACAACTCCTCCTCTCGCTTTTTCCCGGCTGTCCCACCTGGCTCGGGTGACACCAGATTGTGTGTTAGGAGAGATGAGATGATCGAAACTGATGTTCAGCTGTTCACAACCATGCACTTGTAACGATCAGATTATTTAAATAAACTGAGTTACACTAAACGAGAGATCTTTATCTTAGTGCCTGTGAGCAAGAACGACACCACAACGACCAATTAGCAAAAACCAAAAGTGTATTATACGAACAAAATAAACAAAAGAGTGCACCAAAACCAATAAAGAAAACAATATTTACAAAATAAATTCAACTAATGAAAAGTGTGAGTGAATTGAATCTCCAAAGTCCTGGTTATTGCAACAGTGTGTGTGTTAGGAGAGATGAATCGGGCTCCCCGGAAGGATGGAAATAAACCGGGAGCTCGATATCGGAGTATGAGTAATCCTGTGAAGCAATAATCCAGAAATAGGGAGGGCCTCAACTGTCCGATCTCCTGAATACTCCTTTTTACTCCGTAGGATAGTGATCACAAAGACAGCGCGCTGCATCTTCTAACTTTCTTCCTGGTTAAGCTTTAAAGCCGGCTCAGGTGACCTCCAACGTCACCGCCAACCTCTTGAAAACAGGAAGCGTAGTCTCACGAGTACATTCGGAAACCACTACACCTCAGTAGATAAGCAAACAAAACTCTCCCAGGCACGATTATAAAGGCACTGCAGCTGCTTTATTATTGAGCCGGCTTACTTATATCTATATAAAAGTACACTTTATGTGGCCATGCTACACACTTAGATTCCTCACACAAAGACAAGGTTCACTGAGGCCAAAGAGAGAAACAAAAAAAAAAAAAAAAAAAATCCTGGTTTCCAAGTTTAATATATCCTACAAAATGTCTATTAATTTCAATTTAATTCGATTTAATTTAACAATTGTCATTGTCGCAAAACAGCTTTACACACTCACTTACTTACTCATTGTTTATACCGCTTTATCCTGTATTCAAGGTCGCGGGGGCCTAGAGCCTATTTCAGGAGGCTTAGGGGATATGGAGGGGGTACACCCTGGACAGGGTGCCAATCCATCGCAGGGCACAAATACACTTACTTAAAAAACACTAAATATACCATACCAAACTTTGGGATGTGTCTGGTGTCTGGGGATGATTCTTTCTACCATAAAGACGGTTCTGTTAACAGCTGTTTTTCTGAGGACTTGACTTGGCTGTAATTGCACGATAGTTCAAGATAGCTGAACTGCCTAACACACCTAACACACTGTATAAATGCAGATCAATTCCTGCTCTCTGTATCACCCAGATGAGGATGGGTTCCCTGTTGTGTCTGGTTCCTCTCAAGGTTTCTTCCTACTACCAATTTAGGGAGTTTTCCTTGCCACTGTCACCCGCAGCTTGCTCACCAGGGACAATCTGCTCATTTTAATTCATGCACACTTACATTCCATACAGATTTAAATAATTCTTTTAAATGTGTAAAGCTGCTTTGCGACAATGACAATTGTTAAAAGTGCTATACAAATAAAATTGAATTGAAATAAACTTACTTACACACACACTCATTCATACACTATGGGCAATGCGGGAATGCCAGTTTGCATAATCTGCATGTCTTTGGACAGTGGGAGGAAACCAGAGAACCCAGAGGAAACCCACCAAGCATGAGGAGAACATGCACTCAAATCTAAATCTAAAATCTAAATCATAACTAAAAGCAGGAGCCAGAAGGAAACACAGACATGAGTGCTTCCTGAGATGTAAAGCGACCAATCACCTCACCGTCAACAAATCTGAGCGATCAATGAGAGTGGGGGAGACAGCAACTAAACATACCAGTTTCCCCAAATCTACGTCCATGAGTCTCGCAGATCTGCTCCTTTACCCAAGGCTAATCTATTTATAAAAATGCTTGATTAAATAAACAGGTTTTTAGCCTGGACTTAAACACTGAGACTGTGTCTAAATCCCGAACACTATTTGGAAGACTATTTCATAACTTCGGGGTTTTGTGAGAAAAAGCTCTGCCCCAGCTGTAGTTTTCATAATACGTGGTACTGACAAGCAGCCTGCATCCAAAGTAGGCGTGGTGGATCATAAGACCCTTTATGTCAAAAGTATTATTTTAATATCAACCTTAAGGTGATAAAAGCAATTTTTTCTGCATCATTTGTGTAACGGTGTGTGCCTGTGATGGGCATGCGCCTCAATCGTTATCACTCCTCGCTCACTCTGTAGGCTCCCTACATAGCCAGGACCCTAAGTAGCCAGGACTGCCTGACCCTGCTCCCAGTTGGGAAAGCTGCCCAACCTACGGACTTCCAGGGAAGACTCCCGTCTGGCTTGTGTTAGCGGTAGAGCTCATTGTCATGGGAGCGTGCAGGAGCTGTGTGCACGCAAACAGAGTAACACACCACATGCCTTGCATTTACTGTAAGGACTGTTTTGCGTCCTGCCATCCATTCTGCATGTTTGTATGTATTCAGAATCAGTGCCTTGCTCAATGTATGTGTGACCTCCTGTACTGAGAGACAACAGCCTTCCCACGTCCAGTCAACACTTCAGATCATCCAGGTCAGAATCCTTCTTAACTGCTGTTAGGAACACTCCTTTATCCAGCTATAATGGCACTGAACCTTATCTGGAGCCAGATTATTTTATTTCATACTTCCATTCAACATGGTTAACCATACTGGATGCTATTGCACCTATAAAGTCCAGAAATTTAAAACTAGGCAAGGATCCCTGACTGAATGACAATAACCGAGCATTAATGAGACAAGCTGAGTGTAGACAAGCTGAATGTTAATGGAGAAAAGACAAACTCCATGTCTCTTTACTCATACTTAGAGATTGTTTGGATAAGTATTATAATACAGTAAGAACTGCCAAATCTAGATTGATCCATATTTATCTTAACCATTCTCAAGTTTTACTTAATTCTATATACGCTGTTCATCCATGTTTAACTGATCAGTGTGTAAAAGGGGTCATACAGGCCTACATGCACTTTTTCAAGCTGTTTGGACTGAAATGTGTGTTAGGAGAGTGTGTACACAACCACTCTACAATGATAAAGAGTTGCCCAGTGATTTTCTTTTCATTTATTAAAATAACATGCTCCTTCTGAAATCAGGCCAATCGCAAATGACGCCACACCGTATGAGGCCGCTCCTTCTATGGTTGATTGACACTGGTGTTTTAGCAAAGACCTGCCCCGAGTGAGAAGAAAGCTTTCGGCCATTGTTTTTCACCGCTGGAGCAAAATGTAGCCTAAGCGTTCGTATCTCTCTCAGTAAGCTTCTCCGCTTTTGTTGTTGTTGCTCGCAGCAACATAACAGCCCATTAATTCATGCCCATGCAATGATGAGAAAGACAAACGGGTCCATGCATGTCCATTCTTTTAATTTCTGCGCTGTCAGGCGATATTACAAACTTCCGCGTAGGTTCCGTACTTAAATCAAACCAAAAAAGACTGAAGAAAACAGGCTCAGGCTCTATATTCCAGCGTTTTCGCAGTTTGGACTGCATTACCCACAAAGCATTGCCCGCACTACACTGCACTTGCCCGGACTACACTCCTGTGGCAAACTTTTTATTAGGACCCTAAAGAATTATATTAACATTTAAAAATGGGGCTGGATGACCCCTTTAGTACTTCCATTTCAGCAGGAACATTCTTAAATGTTTTTAATGATAAAATTGATGGTGTGAGGCAGGGTTCGTTGGTACAGTTTCTTTATATTTTTTTTTCTTAATTTACTTCCTGATATAGTATTAGTAGAGTATTATTTAGATAGGGGCCACCTTTCGCCCCTTGATACCTGTCTCTTATCCTTTTTTTTTGTTGATTTTTTAAGATTTTCTTCCTAATTTAGTAGTAGCCAATTCCTCCCCATCACTAGGGGGCTCCCACATTAAGGCTACTACTACCATTCAGCCGGGAGGGCCGAAGACTATCACGTGTTTCCTCCAAACCGTGTGACGCCAGCTGACCGCATCTTTTCGAACTGCCTTCTCACACACCATTAGGGGCGGAGTAACACACTCGGAGGAAAGTGCTATCCGCTCCTTCCGCGTGCGTGCGTGAGCTCACAGACGCCCCTGATTGGCTGTAGACCTGTGATTAATGTGGGAGCACAAAGTACCTCTCATCCCTCCCCCCTGAGAGAGCTCGGCCAATCAGCTCTCTCTAGACCTCTGGCTGTGAAAGGTAAAAGCATCACCCGGGGATCGAAAAAGCTATCTCTGAATAATAGGGCGAGCACTTTACCACTGCGCCACTCGGAGGCCTGTCTCTTATCCTCTTTAATGATTGTCTTAAGCTATGTTTAGTATAAGATGCTTTTAAAGATGCTAATGTTGTGCCACTTCTTAAGGAACCTTAGTTTGACCCAAGTGCACTTTGTAATTTTAGTAATTTCACATTTGCTATTTTTATTTAAAGTCTTAGAGAAAGTGTTTTTTCATCAACTGCAACAGTTTCTGGATAATAATAATATTGATGATAAGTTTCAGTCTGGGTTCAGATCCCGCCACATCACAAAATCTGCACTGCTAAAAATTCACAAGGCATTTGGCAGGTGCTCTTATTCAGAGTGACTTACAAAAGTGCTTTAAGGGAGCGTGGTGCAGTGCGTGGTGTGATTAGAGCTGAGAAGTACAGTAAGTGGGTGCTGGGCCATTTTAAGCTTTGTAGCTGAGCATCAGGTTTTTGAATTTGATTCAGCAGCTTTAGGAAGCCAGTGCAGAGAACAGAAAAGTGGGGTGGTGTGAAAGAACTTAGGAAAGTTGAAAACGAGACGTGCAGCTGTATTCTGGATCAGCTGCAGAGGACGAATGGTGGACAGAGGCAGATCTTCTAAGAGTGAGTTGCAGTAGTCCAGTCTTGAAATAACAAGGGACTGAACAAGCACCTGAGGAGCCTGTGAAGGAAGAAATCTGTGAATTCTTCTGATCTTGTAAAGAAGAAATCGACAACAGCAAGTAAGTTTAGTGATGTGTGGGGAACCCAAGATTGTGGGCATATCATGATGGGATTAGATTCTAACAGTCCTGTGGCTCTGGTGCTCCTTGATCTTACAGCTGTTTTTGACACTGTGGACAACCATTGGTCAATTGTTTTTCAGAGGTTAAAAGTTGGCTATTTCACAACGCCTTATTTTTGAATAAAAATAAATCCACGTTTATTATGTTATCTATATTTTGATTAGCAGATCAATGCTGTGGTCCGGGCTAGCTTCTTCCAACTCCGCTTATTAGTAAAGGTTAAATAAATGGCTGGAGGGACATGGAGACAGAAATTTATTTTCAACCTTAAGACTGGACTACTGTAATGATTTACAGATCATTCCACTATTAAAGTTTTAAATTGAAGACTTGTCTTTTCTTCCTGGAGTTTAACACAGAGTAGCAATGTTTTACTGGTTTCACTGTTTTTTGTTTCTCTTTTCTGTTCTTAATATATGTAATAATTTTTTTTAAGGTTTGTTTTTTTGTTTTTCATTTACATTGTCAAGCACTTAGGTCAGCCTGAAAGTTGTTGTTTTTGTAGTTTTTGTAAGTTGTAATGTGAACTGTAACATTTGTAACATGCCTGGTTATAAAACTTGTAAAAGCTGAAGCAACATAAAAAGCAGGCAGCATTTTAAATAGAAGATTTGAGATATTCTTGGAGTTTTACACAATAGTATGGGACTGTTCTAAGCTGACAGGAAGGATGAAGTAACATGGTCGCTCGCTGCATGGTTGCTCGCTGCATGGTTGCTCGCTGCATGGTTGCGTATAGACTCGCCAAGAATGGACAGAAAAAGACCGGGTCGTTTTTTTTTTTCTTCCTTTCTCTTTCTTTCTTTGAGTGAATGTGGATCCATAATAGCCCCAAATTCCTGTTCCTGGCTGACAGAAGAGGAACCTTCTGTTTTATATGCCATCCACATTAATGTTTAATGTTTTGTGCATGCTGAGATGCTTTTCTGCTTTTTGCAGTTTAAAAAATGCAATGCAACCACGGGGGTTGTGCCAGTCCCAAGTCTGGATAAATGCAGAGGGTTGTGTCAGGAAGGGCATCCGACGTAAAACATTTGCCAAATCAATGATGCGAATCACGAATATAAATCCCATACCGGATCGGTTGTGGACTACATCTTGTGTCGACATTGTAATCTGAAAGAGATCAGTGACTGCAAAGTGTTGGTAGGGGAGAGTGTAGCCAGACAACACAAAATGGTGGTGTGTAAAATATCCCTGGTGGTGAGGAAGGTGAAGAGGACAAAGGCAGAGAGGAGGACAAAGTGGTGGAAGCTGAGAAAAGAAGAATGTTGTGTAGTCTTTAGGGAGGAGTTGAGACGGGCTATGGGTGGTCAGGAGGTGCTTTCAGTTGACTGGAAAACTACAGCCAATGTGATCAGGGAGACAGGTAGGAGGGTACTTGGTCAATCATCAGGTAATTGGAAAGTGGACAAGGAGACTTGGTGGTGGAATGAGGAAGTCCAGGAGTGTATACAGGGAAAGAGACTAGTTAAGAAGAAGTGGGACACTGAGAGGACTGAAGAGAGTAGACAGGAGTACAGGGAGATGCAGAGTAAGGTGAAGGTAGAGGTGGCAAAAGCCAAACAAAGATCATATGAGGACTTGTATGCTAGGTTAGACAGTAAGGAGGGAGAGGTGGATCTCTACAGGTTGGCAAGGCAGAGAGATAGAGATTGGAAGGATGTGCAGCAGGTTAGAGTGATTAAAGATAGAGATGGAAATGTACTGACAGATGCCAGGAGGGTAATGGGAAGATAGAGGGAGTCCTTTAAGGAGTTGATGAATGAGGAAAACGAAAGAGACCAAAGAGTAGAAGAGGTGACTGTTGTGGAACAGGAAGTAGCAAATATTAGTAGAAGTGAGTTGAGAAGGGCGTTGAAGAGGATGAAGAGTGGAAACGCTGTTGGTCCTGATGACATACCTGTGGAGGTATGGAAGTGCTTAGGAGAGGTGGCAGTAGAGTTTCTGACTAGTTTGTTTAACAAGATCTTGGAGAGTGAGAGGATTCCAGAGGAATGGAGGACTTTTAAGAACCAGGGAGATGTGCAAAGCTGTGGCAATTATAGTGGTATAAAGCTAATGAGCCAGACAATTAAGCTGTGGGAAAGAGTAGTGGAAGCTAGGTTAAGGGCAGAGGTGAGCATTTGTGAGCAGCAATATGGTTTTATGCCTAGAAAGAGTACATCAAGGATTTTAAGTACTTAGGGTCAACGGTCCAGAGCAACGGAGAGTGTTCAAAGGGGGTGAAGAGGCGGGTACAGGCAGGGTGGAATGGGTGGAGAAAAGTGTCAGGTGTGTTGTGCGATAAAAGAGTATCAGCGATAATAAAAGGAAAGGTGTACAGGACAGTGGTGAGACCAGCGATGCTCTACGGCTTAGAGACAGTGGCGCTGAAGAAAAGACAGGAGGCAGAGTTGGAGGTAGCAGAGCTGAAGATGTTGAGGTTCTCCTTGGGAGTGACAAGGATGGATAGGATCAAGAATGAGTTCATCAGAGGGACAACCCACGTTAGATGTTTTGGAGATAAAGTCAGAGAGGCCATATTGAGGTGGTTTGGACATGTTCAGAGGAGAGATGGTGAATATATCGGTAGAAGGATGCTGAGGTTGGAACTGCCAGGCAGAAGGTCTAGAGGAAGACAAAAGAGGAGATTTATGAATGCAGTGAGAGAGGACATGAAGTTAGTTGGTGTGACAGAAGAGGATGCAGTGGATAGGGTTAGACGGAGGCAAATGATTCGCTGTGGCGAACCCTGAAAGGGAACAGCCGAAAGACGAAGAAGAAGAAGCAGTTTAAAAAATGCATTATTTACATTATTGTGAGTTTACCCCTTCCTGTCAGCTCACCTCAGTCTGATCTCTTTCCACTGATCTCCCTCATCAACAAAGTGTTTCCAGCCACAGAACTGTCGCTCACAATAATCTAATTATACAATAATCTATTATTTCACAATTATAAAAGATAAAATCTAAAATCTGTCCATAATTTAAGAAAAAATACAAAAGCTGGAGCATCTTTATACAAAATATCAGCACGGCTCTACAGTTCTATGCAAAAGAAATTAAGACAGAGTAAGCGACTGATTCGAACTAGGGATTGGTAATGTGTGTATTGTCTGCCAGTTTGGAGTGTCACACCGACTCACACTAGCTCCAGGTTACTCCTCCCCCCGGTATCCGTGTATCCGTGACGCTCTAGGTTCTGCAGTAACTCGGCTGCATGCCGGCTAATCACCGCCGGAGAGTCTGGAGGACTGCACGAGCGGGATGTTCTGGATCGATGGTCTTGGGGATTGGTCTTCGTCGGCACCGCACACGCGCCCTTCCACTCGCTTGCAGTAGTGACGGCGTGCTTTGCTGCACGGCCGTCGGGATAAAGCGTCTGCTACCGGATGTTTACCTGGCGCGACATCTGTCTGCTACCGGATGTTTACCTGGCTGTGGTGTGGGTATTAGCAACCTAACTACCCCGAAGTTACAACAAAGAGACCCGTCAGTTAAATTCAGCACCGCACCCCATCTCTCTAAAATGTCCAGCCCCAAAATGCAATCCTCCTCAATGTCTCTCACAAAGAATTTATGGGAGTGCATTTGCTCACCTATTTTGACTCGGACTGTACGACACGCCTGTACCTTCACGTAGCTCCCAGTAACAGTGCAGATGTTGAAAACTGGATCAGGCAGTCTGCAAACGCACTTGCTTTGCCCCAGTAATCCACAGTGCAGCAGCAAAACAGTGGAGCCGGTTTCCACGAGCGCCCGTAGTAAGACGCCGTCCAGAACACAGTTGACATAGATCCCAGTGCGGCTTTCCAAACGTTCCCGACCAGAAGTTAAATCCACAAGTTGGGGGAACAAGGACGGTTGCGGGAGGTGGCTTTCCTTTAGCGCCCCCCCCCCGCCCGGCGCTAGTTTAGCGGCTGCTGGGGTACGCTGTCCCTCAGGCCTGAGGATGTTGCAGCGGTAATCCTGAGGTCCCGTGCCTCGGCATCACCGTGAAACCTCTGAGACTTGCTCGTTGCCAAGTCGCGACGGGTAGCCCTGTTCCCGGCTAGGTTCACCTACCGAGCGCCCCTGAGCTGCGGGCGGTCGCTCGGCTCTTTTGCCGTGATGTTCTGCCATTATGGGTTCAGCGCGCTCAGCCTTGCGCAGCGCCTCAGAAAGGGTAGCTGGTGCCGCTAACCTGATGTGCTCGCAGAGCTGCGACGGTCGGGGTCATCGGAGGAATGCGTGATGAGCTAGCTCTTTCTGCTTATCCGGCTCAAACTCTGGATAACCGACCGCCAGCTCCTCGCATGCTGCTTCCTTACGGTCGCCTGCGCGAACAGGAAGTGGAGCGACTACCGTAGCTTTGCCCAGTCCTTCCGCTGATCGGCCCAGAGGTCTTCCAGTGCCCGGAGCACGTCGCCCTCCAACGAGAGTGCTACTCTGATGGCGGTTTCCGCTGGGGACCAGCCCGCAAAGTTGATGGCTAGCTCCACTTGGCCGAAAAATGGGTAGGGTTCGACGGCACCATTGTAGGAAGGAAGGCTCAGCTGCAGGTCGCTTCGCCGGCTGACGGCGCACGGAGCTGTAGCTTGCTCGTCAACGTTGGGCTCCGCCCCGAGATCCAGTGCCGGGATCTTCATCTCGCTGCTCCGCTTTGGTCGCCGTGGTGTGCTCGCTTCCTTAACACTAGAAGCGCCGAGCAGCGGTCATTTGACCGCAAGGGGGTAAAAAAAAATAAATACTTCACACTCGATCAATTTCCAGGACCCTCCTTTCATGACTTTTCCTAGTTCTGTGAGCTTAATCACCCTGTATGCTTAAATTTTTAAAATCGCACCAGTAAAAGCCAGTATAAAGCTATTTTGCTCTTATTTACGTGAAATCGCTGACAGCTGCACGGCGGCATGACGTTTCCTGCCTTTTCCAACCTGCGATTCTCATTTCTCTCAGCAGATGGCGCAAGGGATCGCGCATACTATTTATGCGTCATTCAGTGCATATATGTAACTATCTCAGGTTTCATTCCATATATGCAGTTTATATATATACGACAATTCGCCATTCGTTCTGGCGTTGATAATCAGCGATATTTTATAAGGACATTTAGGGAATTTCGCTTTACTTAATTTTATAAGGTTTTGAGAAAATTAATTAGTTTATTCAGAAGCTTCCGTGAAATTATCTCTAAAACAATATTGTTTTACATATTACATATGTAATGGCCCCTCCTGAGGATATAAAGCCTCATTATTGAATGTAAATAAATCAGATCTACCACAGCAGATAATAAACTATGCTATGTCATAACCGAAGCAAACACCACGATTATGCCTCGTTTCGTTCAGTGTTGCTAGGCAACGGACCACGCGCCTAATCGGCGGGAACGTGGTTCACTTGGCCGCGGTGTATTATAAACCTGCGGAATGTTTCACTGCTTATGCATAAAAGCGAGGGAAATGTGAAAGTGATGTGTGGCCACTGAATGAGAACTAAATCAAAGATTTCGGTAACTACACTGAGTGTAACATCTGACACTAAACAGCTGAACAACTTCACTTTTCAATTTACCTCTGAGAAAGAAAAAAAAGCTGTATGTTGTTTGTTTATATGTAGAATGTTTATAAAAGTACACGAAGTAGGCGCGCGCGCGCACAGACAGACACACACACACACACCTCCCCTGAGCCCTCGGTCAACATCTAATGACCGTCGATATGCAAATGAGTCAAGACGTAACCTAACGTGGTGTCGTGTCGGATTTCAGCGGTCACGGAGAGGAAAGACTTTGAAACAGTTTCAGTGTTTTTTCAGTTACAACAAGCACAGCGATGAGTCCACGTTGTTTCACTGGTTATGACATAGTGACACTAAACAGCTAAACAACTTCACTTTTCTGTTTACCTCTGAGAAAAAAAAGCTGTATTTAGTTTGTTTATATTCAGAGTAACACCTTCCAACCACCTCTCATAGTCTATTGTTAGTTTTAATGATTTGGCTGAAAATAATTATCACTACATAAGTACCCCAACACCATTGATCATGAGTTTCAGCTGAAACTAATTCTATACATGTAACAGAAAATGTAGATGCAGATTCCAAATGTATAAAGATACATGATATATTCCGCTTCAGCGTGTTTCTTAATCTTTCCCTATATATATATATATATATATATATATATATATATATACTTTTCAAATAAAATTTTTTGACCCTATTACTTGACTTTGACGCTATTACTTGACCCTGAAGTTTAGTTTAGCACACAAAAACTGAAAAGTCCTTTCTGGTAAATCAACTGCATATGTAGTTTATTCACAGCAATTTATAAATAAAATGAATATACATTGTACAGTACAAGGTAAACACGAGAAAGATTACAAAATAAAAAAACAAAGAGTGTCTTCTTTACAAACAGCTTATACTGTGCGTCGAGATGCTGAAATCCCTTGCATGTTGCCCCTCAATTTTGTGCTTCCATTTCAGTGGAGAGATATTTAACCAACAGCTTAGAACAAAAGAACTGTAGGTGTGATCACAACCCCCTCCGAACGACCGTGCCATCAATCACTGACCACCTCAGAAGTTTCCCCCAATGTATGCTGATGTTTTGCAAGTATTTTTGCAAAACTATGGCACTCTCTTGAGAGGTGGTTGGAATGTGTTATTCATTCATTTATTCTATACAAGGGCACTAACTACACAGACCAAACTGTTACCTTATTTTAGTCTTATACTCATCGCTGTGCTTGTTGTAACTGAAAAACGCTGCAACTGCTTCAGGGGAGGTGTGTGTGTGCGTGCGCGCGCGCGCTGCAGCCTGTGAATGAATACGCACAGCAGAGGGACAGAGACATGAGGGACATCTAATACCTTATTGTGTAGTGTCCCTTTTTCAGCGGATTTCTCTGCTACCGCAGATCAGTTTATCAACTTGTAATATATTAATTTTAGGAATATATTAACATGTGCAGACATTTAGTTGATGGGACGCTGCCCCTCTTGCCCCTGAATAGAGCCAGCCTCGATCACACACACACACACACACACACACATATATAGCATGCATCGAATACACACACACATATATATATATATATAGCATGCATCTTTATACATTTGGAATCTGCATCTACATTTTCTGTTGCATGTATAGAATTAGTTTCAGCTGAAACTCATGATCAATGGTGTTGGGGTACTTATGTAGTGATAATTAGTTTCAGCCAAATCATTAAAACTAACAATAGACTATGAGAGGTGGTTGGAAGGTGTTACTCTGAATATAAACAAACAAAATACAGCTTTTTTTTCTCAGAGGTAAACGGGAAAGTGAAGTTGTTCAGCTGTTTAGTGTCACTATGCAGATGTTACACTCAGTGTAGTTACTGAAATCTTTGATTTAGTTCTCATTCAGTGGCCACACATCACTTCCACATTTCCCTCGCTTTTATTACATGAACATAAGCAGTGAAACATCCCGCAGGTTTATAATACACCGCGGCAAAGTGAACCGATTAGGCGCGTGGTCCGTTGCCTAGCAACACTGAACGAAACGAGACATATTCGTTGTGTTTGCTCCGGTTATGACATAGCATAGTTTATTATCTGCTGTGGTAGATCTGATTTATTCAAATTTAATATTGTTTTAGCGATAATTTCACGGAAGCGAGTTCAGAACCAAATCGCTGCTCCGAGACGTTCAGAAGGTTCAAATAGAATGAACAAACTAATAACATTTTCTCCATACGATATAAAATTAAGTAGAGCTTTCCTTTTTGTTATAGTACGAAGCCCCTAGATGGACAAAGGAGGAGAAAAAACGGCAGAAAAAAGTCAAAAACTTTGGGTTATAATTCCAAACATGACTTGATTTTTTCTGCCGTTTTTCCCTCTTCCTTTGTCCCCTTAGAGATTCTTTAGTAGGGTTTCTCAGTTGAATATGAAAAAAGATACCGCTGATTATCAATGCGGGAATGAATGGCGCATTGTCCAAGTGCAAGTTGATCTTGGAGCTAAACTATTTGCTTTGGGTGAAAGCGCCATCTAGCGATCATTGTGTGTCAGCAGCAGCTTCCCATTCAAAACAATAGGCGGTCAAATGACCGCTGAACCGCGTTTTTAGTAGGTGACACTGGCGCGGCGCTTATAGTGTTAACTGCTCCGCTACTCGGCAGCCTGCTTGGATCTGTTTTAGGTCTTCAATGGTGCGCTCCAATTTGTAACTCTCCATCCCACTTCTGACACCAATGTAGCATTTTACCGCCGGAAAGGATGTTGGAGAGACGAGTGAGCTTAATTGCTGCCCAATGCAATGACTGGGAGTACTTTATTTTACACAGCACTTGTATAGCATGAGCAGTACATTCACACAAGAACCACATCCAATTTAGCCTTAGCATAAACCAGAGCACATTCAACAGATCACACACACTCCACACCCCAAACAACCTTCCCCAACAGGGTGAACACATTGCAAACCCCCCGCAATGCATGATGGTCGTCAGCTGCCGACCCGCCTACGCCACAATATATTTAATTTAAGCAATATAAGAACATTTTACTAGTTCATGCCTAATTTATCTATATTACACAAAAATAATAAAAAAAATTTGCACAGTACAGTTCCTGTTTTTATGGTCATATCTTTATGATTTAAAGCCTTAGGCTGACTCTTTCTTGGAGTTTCTTCTCGCAGTGTACACCTCGTCCATGACAGGAAGTGGTCCGTCATAGTTGTTGGTTTTGATAGACTTCAGTTGGTCCTGATAAGATTTGGGTAAGTCGTTCTGCTCAGCTCCCATCGCTATCACCTGAAACACCAAACACAAAGATGAGCAGACTTCAGTGTGAGTGCAGATAGACTTTCCCTCCATATGAAATCATAAAGAATATTTTACTATAAATAATTAATTCATTTATTAATTAATTGAAATAAAACTAAAAATTATGTTATGTTATCTCCTAAAGCCCAGCTGATGCCCCACCCTGTCCTGATCAGGCTGTTCAGTGGGGTCTGATATTAGTGCTGCAAATTAAACTAAATTAAATTTGTTCTCAGAATTTTTTATATTTTTATATTTAAAAATGATAAATTTACATAAATTCAACATATTATGGTTTATTTATTAAGTTTTGCATGGTTTTATGTCTCCTGTGTAATTTGTCCTTAGTGTATGCTTATGGCGTTATAATCCTGCCACACAGAATAAAGATGTTACTTTGTGAATAAACATGCAGTTGCCATGGAAACCTCAGAGGGGTTCTGTGAACAGAAACACATTGGTTTCTTCTAAGTGAAATGTAACCTTCTAGTAGATGAAATTTCTAAGGGACGGGGTGTGTGCGTTATAAAACTCATCAATCACTTAACTAAATAAATGCCCATCTCATCATGGTCCTAAGGTCCACCATATATATATTTAAGTGTGTATACTGTGAGTGGTGCACTATTACACCCCTAACCCTTTTCCTGAGTGCGAGGGAGGTGTTTGTTACCTTCAGGTATTGTGGAGACGGTGGTGCCTCAACTCTGCTGCTCATGATGTAGCTGCGACAGGTGAGTGTTTGACCCTGACTCAGCACTTCGACATACACAGGGGAATACACACCTGATTTCACACCCTCTTGTCTGCAGACACACACACACACACACACACCAGACTAGACAATACACACCTGACCTCATACTTTTACACACACACACACACACACACACACACACACACACACACACACACACACACACACACACAGACAGTGTACCTGTCCAAGCTGGTGAGATGTGCAGTGTTAATTCTCCACACCACGCCCCACACAGTGTCTCCTTTACTTGGCTCAATTGAAGCCACGCCTCCTCGCCAACGTTTACTGACCACACCGTTATGATTTCCAAACACCAACTTGTAATCCTAAACAAAAGAAAATAATCTGTGTGTGTGTGTGTGTGTGTGTGTGTGTGTGTGTGTGTGAATACCTGAAGCTTTGCTACACTCTGCATTGTGGCTGAAGGGTTTCTCAGTTCCAGTCTCTCCTTCAGCAGGTTGCTGCCGTACGCAAAGTATGAAAACGTCTTAGGTTTTGTCTTTGCGCCTGTGGATGTACCTGTGTGTGTGTGTGTGTGTGTGTGTGTGTGAGAGAGAGAGACAGAGAGAGAGAGAGATGCAGTTAGGTCTGTCACTGAGCCTATGCTCTCAGACAACCAAAGCAGATTTGTCTCCCTCTAGTGTCCACAGCAGAAAGCTGCACCGTAACAGAAGAGTTGAGATGTACAGTATGTGGGCTGAATGTCACTATTCTTAAGAAATTCAGGACCTAGTGTGTGATTTTATTCTGCAAATCTGCACACTGACCCTGGCATCATCAAGTACACAGTGTTTATAGCACCAACACCACACATCACACTCTCACACACACTGCCTTACAATTCCTTTTTTTCCTTTTATCCCTTCATCACCCCAGCTCTCTGCATGTACGGTTTCCCAGTGCAGGTAACTTTCTTTTGTGTGATCACTTGACAAAGGTGAACATACACCGTGCTTACGTTACTATTGTACAGGGAGTGCACAGCTGTCCTCTACTCACTATTGTAGTATAGGACAGAGCCTGGAGCACATTCCAATGCCCTTGATTCTGCCTTTTATTCGAAATCACCAATGTTCTAAAGATACAACGTGTTTCTCTTACATTCTGTTATAAACATTAATAAAGGCTTACTACTAGTGACAAAGAAAATACAATTTTCACTAAATAGGTGTAGTAATGTACATAGCACAATAAGGAAAGCCATTGCAACACACACACATACTGTATACCCATACACACACACACAGGTTACTCACCAGCTGCGAAGACCATACTGAGCACCGCTGGCATTAAAACGATATATGATGTAAATATAAACGACATCGTTTCAGCTGTGAACTGAGGGTCAGCGAGTCTGTTTCTGCTGCTGGTTCTGCACACTCATTTGTACCCCCCTCCTCAACTCCACCCCCATCCCCCAGCCAAGCCTGTATTTTGTTTTTGTTCCCGTACTTGTCAGAACAGGACATGACTTGTTGGGGAGTGTACACTGGGTGGGTTGCGAACAACACCAAAAAAAATGGTGGTGGTAGAAATGTGTGTGTGTGTGTGTGTGTATGTGTGTGTGCGTGTATGGTGTGTTGGGAGATTAGAAGAGTGTTTATAGACGCCACAATACAGGAGAGATCATGATGTCAGCTTCCTGTAGGTACTTAAACTTTTTCTGTGGGTTTGTTTCCAGAGTAGAAGAATTTTCATCTGGTACTCAATAATCACCCATATCTTATTTAAATAGTAATTTGACAAATATAAAAATTTATTTTATTTAAGAAATTTTATTCTTGAAACCTTTGTTAATTGTAACATGAATTTAAGCCAGGCGACTGAATATTTAGAGTCAATTTTTTGTTACACCTTAGATAACCTCAGTTAAGAGGAAAATAATTAGAGATAGGAAACTCGCTCCCTGATATGACGACCACACACATACTTTAAAACAGACCACTCAGAAATAAGAACGTAAATGGCGTACTAAAATAAAAACAATCAATTGTTAGTATTCCAAATAGTATAGAAGGAGATCATCCTGAACTATAAAATCATTATATCTCTCCACTCTTATAGAAGCTACCAATATAATCCTACATTTTTATTTAATACCGTAACAAATGTCATGGCACGTCAGGATCATGACAGAAACAAGATGGATTCATCCACAAAATGGATCAAGATGGCGCTGGTGAGGTCGGCTGCCGTCACGACTGCTCCGACCATCTTTTCTTTGTTTTTGTTCTTTAAGTTAGTTTACAGCGTTTTAAAACCGGCAAAATCACCACTATTGAGTACATTAGGTATGATAGAGACACTCTTGTTTCTATTGGTATACAATGTACTCACAATTCAACGTTTTTAACACTGGTCCCAAGTGATCCTGACAGAGAACAAAGTACGCGACGCAAAGCGGCGGCCCTGAGGGAAAGAGCCGGCGCCAGAAACAGGCTGAGAGCACGTGCACACCACACACCTCTGCCTAGCATCCTGCTCCCCAACGTCCAGTCACTGGAGAACCCGATGACCTCGAAACTGAGGCAAGATGTAAACAAGTGCGCTTTTCCTTACTACACACTGCCGCCGTATTTATGGAGATCTCAGACTGGATCCATGTGCTGCAGGCGAAAGCGGCCCCCGGCGACAACAAGGGAGATGTGCAGGCGCTTATGTGAGGCAGAGATTCCATCGGGGGTCTTCTGCTGTGGTGCAGTGTCCAGATGATGTTGGCAATATGGATCGTGCGGCGGATCTTTGGGGTTGGCGATGTTCTTTCTTGCTGCCTGTGCATCCAGATGGAGGTTCGTCAGGGCTGCATTTTTTTCAGGATGTAAAGCCTTCATTACACAGAAGAGGTGTATGTCTGTGCAACTTGAGCTGTCCTAAGACGGTAAAGTTGAGCACTATCACAGTAGCCCCTACGTTCCTGCACAGGCTACAGATGGCACTTGTAAATGCGCGCTCGATTCTAAATAAGACCTTTATATTAAATGATTTTGTATTGCAAAATGCTTTGGACCTCCTTTTTATTTCAGAGACTTGGATGAAAGGGGATGAGTGGAGTCCCTGTGAGGAGATTTACCTACCTGACTATATTTTAACTAATACCCCGAGACCAATGGGTCGTGGTGGGGGTTTACTGTACCGCTTATCGACCCCATGTTACTCGAGTTTCAAGGTTCAGCTTTTAAGATTTGAGTTTTACAAGCCTGTTTTGGCAATAGTTGTTTATCGACCCCCAAAGTATACGCCAGTGTTTATTCAAGAATTTTCTGAGTTTTTATCGAGGACACGAGGCGACCATTCTCCGCTGAGCATCAACGGCTCCTCTGTGGGAATCGTCGAAAGCACCAAATTCCTGGGTGTCCACCTAGAGAAGGACCTCAGCTGGTCCCTCAACACCAGTTCCCTACACAAGAAAGCCCAACAGCGTCTCTTCTTTCTGAGAAGACTAAGGAAAGCCCAGCTTCCACCACCGATCCTGACCACCTTCTATAGAGGAACTATCGAGAGCATCCTGAGCGGCTGCATCACTGTCTGGTTTAGAAATTGTGCCATATCGGACCGCAAAACCCTACACTGGATAGTGAGGACAGCAGAGAAGATCATCGGGGTCTCTCTCCCCTCTATTGAAGACATCTACACCACACGCTGCATCCGCAAAGCCACCAGCATTGTGGCTGATCGGACACACCCCTCTCACACACACTTCACACTCCTGCCATCTGGAAAAAGGTACCGAAGCATTCGGGCTTCACATCCAGACTGTGCAACAGCTTTTTTCCACAAGCCATCACAACACAAACATTATCACTCAGCTTAACTCAACTACATCAAAACATTAATACATCAAAACTTTGAGACTGGACTGACAAATCAACACAAGCGCAGACACACCACCAAACTATCGTACACACAAATCTGTAAATGCTTCACTGTTTATCTCTTTCTTGCACAATATATATTACTTTTTGCAC